>NW_023340095.1:5277380-5287657 GCF_004916995.1 Morone saxatilis | reverse complement strand
AGGGGTGTGGGGTGGGGGGCTGCTTTGATGGGAGGGAAATAAACGCAGGGGACTAATCAATACAACACATCCTGCTAAGAAAGTAACCTCTCACACACATGTCACACACACTCGGATACATACAGTACACACATTCACACACGCCACTGACTTTCACTTAACACTTTTACCCCTTTGTACCTCTCAGCAGAATGTGTGAATCAGTTGGGGTGTGTGTGTGTGAGANNTCCTTATAACATTATTTACAGAGTCCTAACAATTCCCACCATGAGCAAGACCTTGGCGACGGGGGCAAGGAAAAACTGCTTTTTAACCCTTCAGCTCTAGGTGGGTGGTCGTCTGCCTTGACCAGTTGGGGTGTGTGTGTGTGAGAGAGAGAAGGGGAAAAACAAGGTTTATCACAAAGCGATTGTAGTCTCGTTCACGTATATGACTGTTTGTGCATGCCTGTCTGTGGGTGTTCGATTGTGTGCGACTTGCATTAGGATGTGTTGACGCACTGCAGTCTAGTGGTAGAGTGCCTATTGTGGAGAAAGTGAGAGGCCTCATTAAAAATGTATGGAGCTCAGACATCAGCCACCGACCAATAGCGGCCTCATGGGATGGCCAAGACTCTGAAAGCTCTTCTATGATGGGAGGTTGTGGGGAGGGGGGGTGTAAGTGTGCATTTATACATGTACATGTGTGCAATGTTAAGCAACTTTTTTTTACTGTGGTGGATGTGAGGAAATTTTCTTTTAACTCAGAAGCTCTTAAGATTTTAATTTTTAGTTCGTCACAATTCCTCTCACTGCCTCCTTTCATGCTAAAACTATTCTCATTTAGATACTTTGTATGATAACGCAGACACTTTAATTGTAAACCTAATCTTTTCTTGAGGGTGGCTGTTTTTGTCTGTGTTTTATAATCTTTAAAGGTAAACCAAACTAATGGAAAAAAATTTCACTTGCTTCTAGTGATATCTAGCTATGCAGATAATGTTGGCTTTAACTGAAATCTGCTTGTTGGCTATCTGCATCCACCTTTATACAATGGAAGTATTCCTCTTAGAGGATTTGTCTAGATACTAGCGTTCATTTCGTTATGAAAATTATGACTAAATATGTTCTTCAACAGCTTTTTTTCCCAGGACTAAGATGAGACGATGATAAGACGGCAAAGACCTCAATAAATATGTATGTAACATGCAATAATGTTAACAAAAAAAGACAAGGCTAAAATGTAGTTTGAGAAATAAAAATTTTACCAAAATATGTCTGTATATCAGAGATGAAATATTACTATTTTGTTTCCTGTGCTGCTGCGTATCAAGCCACACAGTCAAGACTCAGAGTAATTTACATCAACTATTTTAAAGGAAGCAAGTTAAAGTTGTGAAGATGAGAAAAAAACAAATGTATTGCTTTATCAGAAGGGAAGCAATAATCTGCCCACAAAATAGCTTGCAAGAATACCACAAGCCTAAAGAGACAAGTTAAGGCTCACCACAAAGAAACTGAGGTAGGTTAACGAAACATTGGTTGTGTTTTTTTTAGCTATCTTAAGCTAACTAGTTGCATTATGTAGGCTGTGTTGTGGATCATTCAATGTGGTGTTTTTTATCTGATAATGGTAAACTAAAACCTTGGTCAAATAAGACTAAAATCGACTATGTTGCTAAAGAGTTTTCATTAACTAAAAATATACTAAAATATTTACAATTGAAGTTGACTAAATATGATAAAAACTAAGTAGGACATTTGACACAGGACATCTAAATAAAACACTAGATTCATAGTCCATGATCGGATACAACAAATGATAGTAGATACATTTACAATGTAATACACTGAGATTCAAAGAAGCCAATTTAGTGCAATACAATTGAGCTGTGATTGGACAAGACCTGATATTTTTACTCCTTTAAGAACTATATATATAGTTTTGATTCAGTAAGAAATCATCATTTCCTCAATTTTATATATCAACAAATGAGAAATACCCACCCACTGATGTCCACTACTACACCTACAACAGTAAACATGGGCAGTGATACACTGGTACATTTTATGATACCATTGTGTCTTTTACACACTGAAATTTCAATGTTTAGCCAGAAACTGCCAGAGTCTGACATTTACTTCAGTTTTTTTTAAAAAGCTTTGCATATCTTGCATGCTAGTTAGGTAGGAAATAGCAAGAGAGAGGTGTTCTGCACACACATCAGAGTGAGAGAGTGTTGAAAATACAGTTTTTTGACAGCCCTATCAACTTGTGTCAAAAATAATTTGTTGGATCTGTGGCTTTGTATTGACGCAGCATTATCTCTCATTCTTGTCATTTTTATACCCTTGATTGTAAGCAAATGGAAATTAAATTGTGGTAAAAAATCACTTTACAATAACGGCAAAATATCCTTTCACAGAACAGCATTGTGACTACTCTGGATAATACATAGAACATGCTGTCAGCAGTCTTTTTTTATTATTATTCCTCTATTTCTAATGAAAACTGTTCACGGTGACGTCTTGAGGCGGTAAAAATCTCAGCAAATAAAATCAAAACTATCTGCACAAGTAGAGATAGGGGTAAGAAAAAAAAATATGTTTTTTTGTAAATTAGTTGAACTGACCCTTTAAATCCCAAAGTTACAGTCTCATTGTGTAACCCTCTGCAGTGGCAGGTCATTCATAGCTGCGTCGGCTCACCTTCAGTGTCATGTGGGATTTTTCCTTCATACGACTGTCTTCTCTGATGCATAACGAAGCCTTTCTTCACATCAGTCTTACTTTGCTGATCCATCATTACAACAGTAGCTGAGCACTGCCACGCTTTGCTGCACGGCGTTTCAATCAACATCAATGTCAGCAGTACGAATCATCACGGCTGATTTTGAAGGTGTGTGTGTGTGTGTGTGGGCGCACGCTAATGTGTTGGCGGGCGCCCACGTGGGCCTGTATGCAAATGCAGCTGTAAGACAGCTGAATGCCGGTGCTTTACTGAGAGCTTGGCACCAGGGGGAAATGAAAGGACTGGGAGAATAATGACAGATTTATAATTACAGAATCTAGCGTTCAGCGCTACTCAGCAGCAACTGTCTGGGGAAGGCAATCTGGGTGTAATTTCTGCTGATCAGGCCTGCCACACACTTAAGGGTCACAATGCACGTATGCCAAAGTACACACTCTCTTTTGCGTGTGCGACATCAACACAAACGACACACCTGCGTGCATGTGCATATTCGTGTGTCATTTGTGTTGATGTCGCACACGCAGAAAGAGCCCACACAGGCTCTCACACACACACACATACAGACACACAAACACAGAACGTCTCACACATACATTTCCACCGAAAATTGTGGTGCGACAGCAAATTGTCCGGTTAATTTGCGACAGCTAAAAGCATCAAGTAAGCGCCTGATTCCATGAGAAATGAATGCATTAGAGTTTGCCGCGAAAACACACCAGAAATATCAGTTTTCTGGAAAGGAAGGTAAATATACAGAGAAGACAGAACACGACTAATTTAAAGGTGTGTGGATGTAAGCAGACAAAAAATAACACACTTTTAATGTGACTTTTACTTAGTTATGTAGAAAAGTTTTTTTTCAGACTGCTCTCAAAGTTATCATCAGTTGTAAGGAGTAAATTCATTAGTTTTGAATCCAGCTATTAGTAATTATCAAAATCATTAGAAATTAACAAAATCTTTCTTTTTTAAGGTAATGTGGGCCAGACAAGATTGTTTTTAAAATTCATCAGTGGAGTGAGTTTTGTTGAAGGACATTATAAAGACATGGTGTAAAACCAGAAACTAGCTGTGAGCTGCAATCTTCAGTGACTTTTTTTGCCGAGCTGTTTCAGTGTGCACTCTGATAGTATTAGTTTCTAAGTTCTTATTTTCCATTTAAGCTATTTTCAATGTTATCTAAAATAAATTACAAATCTGAAAGCTTAGGAATGGTGGCTGTTTTTTTGTGCTACAATTTCCAATGCAACACTAAAATGTACAGCTTTGTTATCTACAATTCTTTCATTATTAATAGCTTCCTTCCATTGTAATGGTACATCATTTGTCAATCAAGTCCTCTGTGCAGCCCGTCTCTTTTTGCGAAGTCAAATGCATTTGCTATTGTGTCAGACTGAATGTGCCAAAACCCAGTCTGAACAGGATTACCATGCATGGTCCCACATCCTCCTGACTGTGTGCAAGCTGTACTGTTTTTTTCTGCCTCGTTTTTTAATCCCTGAACGAATTCCGGTCTGTGTCCCTCGCAGTCAAACACACACAGAAGTCTCTCTGGGATTAAAATGCTCTTATTTTCATTAATATTTCAGATCTCATTTATTTTACATCTTGGCATAGCTAATGAGTAAAATACCCGGAAGTTTACCGCCCTAATGTGATTTTCTTGCTCCACAGGTGCGTTTGCAACATAGACTGTTCCCACATCAGCTTCAACCCGGTGTGTGCCTCGGACGGTCGTTCCTATGACAACCCCTGCCAGGTGAAGGAGGCGTCCTGTCAGAAGCAGGAACGCATCGAGGTCAAGTACCTGGGCCACTGCCAAGGTCAGACCCACAAACACATGCACACTCTCTCACTCTAAAAGACACAACAACACCTTCACACACACAGCGGAGGCTGTCAATCTGTCTGGCAGGTGTTCTTTTCAAGTTGAAGTGAGGACACGGCGGCAAATGAGGCAGCTTGCAAAGCTAAATTCAGACAGCGTGATTCTGTATGTCCCTCCAGCTACAGCTCCAACCACATTTCATGATTACAAATATTTTCACTCAATCATATTTTGGAATAGTGTGCAAAGATAATCCTCAAAACCACACATAGCCTTCGCTGCTATGTATATTGATAATTTTGTTGAATGGTAATCCCTTTTTAGTGTAGTATCTTTTGTTTGGGTGCAATATTTTTTGTTTGTAACCGTTCCAGGGATAAAGTTATTTTATTAATCTCTGTGGTTAAATCCTTAAACTGAGTCATATTGCTAATCCACGTGGGAGAAGACACAGGCACATAAGAATTATTCTTTTGAATATGTTTTTTATTTGATTTGATTTAATTTTATTTGAGGTACAATCCACCAACATCTTCATTTTGACTCATTTTGCTTAATACAATTGCAAGATCTGGCAGAAGCTCATCAAGTCTAAAGAGAGGCAGAGACTCACCCAGGGAGGTGTTCAAATCTCAATTGGCAGCGGCTTGTCTTGTGTATGAGTACATTCTCGAGCATTTGATCGGCTCTGCATCCACCCGGGACAAACGGGACAATTGATCGAGATGTGAGAACCGAGATGAAGGCTTTGAGAAGTAATGGGGAGTAAAGCAATCAGGGCTAACCAGCTCTGGAACACAAATAGAAATCTGTATTCCCCCACGTTCCACCCTTTGGGTCAGACCACCCTGATCGATCTGATCACGCTTCCATGCGTTCTGTTTCAATCAGGGAGAAACAAATGTCATGAAACTGAGAGATTTAGACCTGTGCTAAAGTAAACCTCTTGTTAGCCAGGATTCAAAGCGGCATATTTAGATTGCTGGTTTATAATATTCCCCCATGTGTCACACACAGTTTACACACATTTATTTTTCCCGAAATATAGTCCTGCTTTCTACTGCACCTCAATCAAGAACAACAAAAAAGCTTAAGACTTTCTTTCATTTATGCACTTGTGGAGCCAGATGCTCATAACATCAGGTGCTGTATCATTAAGACCTCAAGTTGTCACCAACGTGTGGAGATTGGGAAAATAAAGGGAGGAAGAAATAAAAAAAGAACGTTTTTGTAGCTGCAGCTTGTTAGGTTTGTAGTGTCTCCCCTCTGAGCAGTCTTAAAATTCATTTAGTCTTATATTTGATTTTTTCTAAGTGGATGTCACGCATACAAGACTCTAGTTTCTGATCTCTCCCTCTGGTGTTCTACAAGCAAATAAATAAGAATAATAAATTGAAGTCCCAGATGCAGGCATATTTCCTTCCCACAATTCTTGCATCATAAACCTGGGAAATACTTTCACAGACTCCGTTTGAGGGTATAAATCCACTGACCGCTGAAAAAAATCAATTGCAATAAAATTATAATGATTGGAAGAAGATTTTGTCTAGCCATTGTGAAAAGTTGAATTCAATATCGCATCAATAAGGTGAGCAAAAATGCATTATTCCCTCTGATCTTTTCTACCAGGCTCTGCTCCATTCTACCCTTTGTTCGGTGTTTTACATTAGGGGAGATGCTTTCTGACTCTTGAAGAGAATAGTGCACATTTATATGCATTAACTAGACAGGTGCACCCACCACATGAGCCCTTTGTTGAGATGATGATCCACATTCAACCCTCTACTTGCACTGGCATCAGTTTGAGCGTATAACCCATAATGGAGGGGGTTGGAGCTATAGGAGAGGTTGTAATGACCTGAAATCAGTTCGAATTGTGGGTTGTTTTTTTGGTCTTTCCAGGTGACATCATAACTGGGAACAAAGGCGAAGATGGGCACTTCGCACGGACCGACCTAACAGGTGAGTGCATGTGCGGTGAAGGAATGCCAAATAATACATGCTGCCACTCAAAGCTACATCAGACCCGATTCAGTTCGGTTCAGTCCACTTTGTATGTCTCCTTCATTCCTCCTTCATTTCTGTCCAGTATGTTTTTACCGCTATAAATGATCTCTTCCTCTCTTATTGAAATGTTGGTCTCTCTTGTACAGAATAGTAATGTAAGTGCACAGGCGGGCCTTGAGCATATGTGCATTCAGTATTTATGGATTGTTTGTGTGTGTCTGTGTGTTTACGTAGTAGTGGAAAAAGAAGATCCGCTGGCCCGCGGCCTGTACATCCCCTGTCCAGATCACTACAAAAACTACTGCGTCCATGGAGAGTGTCAGTTTCCCAGTATCCTGGCCCAGCCCTCCTGCAGGTAAACACACACAGACATACAGTATTACTATATTTCTGAGAACAAGGGATGGGTTGGGATAGGGCAACCAGAAAATGATACTGTGTATGATATCATTACGTAAGTGTTTTGTGGAGCATTGTTTTCCTTTTATTCAAAGGTAGACAGTTAAAGAGGTGACGAGAGATGTTGGGAGAGAGTTTTAAAGGGTTTAGAAAATTCCTACTAAAATGTTAGGTAACCAAACACTTTATTTTTCTAAATGTAATTTTAGCAGAATGCATCGAGTTGGGACTATTGATTAATTTATAATGAGTTGAATGGAGTTTTAATAGCTAGCAATCAATAAGGTTATATTTTGTAGTAGCTAATTATGGACTACAGTACATTGATTCTTATGTTGCAATCAATTAAACTGTATTTATCTTAGCTATTATTGGCTAAGATGTTTTTACAGTGTAACGCTGTCTGCAGTATTGGCTATAAATAAACATAAAGCAAGAGGACTTAGACCAGCTATATCGTTATACCACAAATTTGATGATGTTCTCCCTCCCTCTCCCTGTAATGTGTGTGTGAAGTGTAATGTAAGATGGCTAATCGGTTGTAAAATGTAGCAATTCCTAGGCAATGCTGGAACCCATTTATTTATTTTTTAATCAGACTTGTTTTTCTGGTATGAATACAAGCCAGTGTGCTTCGAGGGGGAAGTGTTTGAGATCTCTCCTGCTGTAATAGTAGGCCAGGCTGTTGACCAGTCAAATATGCTGCATTGCTTCAAATTAATCCCATGTTGGATTTCTCGCTGCTAAATGAGGACGTTGGCGTCTCCTTCCCCACACATTATGATCCTGTTTCACAAGTTTCAGTTTGATCTGCTGGTGATTTCATCTTGAGGACCCACACTTTGTCATCTGTCTGCCAATGATAATACTTGGCTGTAAACACACCATCGTGCTGCTTTCAACGTCACTGATGACTGACACCTTTAGTGTGTCATTAGCGAGAAATATTTTAGTATTGTTTACAGCAGGGGGAAAAATCCTTTAAAGGACCGTGTGTGTAGGATTTAGTGGCATCTAGCAGTGACGTGGCAGATTGCAGCCAACTGAACACCACTCACGTCTGTATTTGTTGACCTGTGAATGAGAACAGACTGTGACGTGTGGGAGAAACTGCGGTGGCCGTAAAACACAAAAGGCCCTATCTTCAGCCAGTGTTTGGTTTTTCCCTTGGGCTACCGTACAGTCATGGTGGTTTAACACCCGTGGTAAAAACATCTCATTCTAAGGTAATGAAAACACCTAAAAAAAGTTTTCTTTGAAAAATCTTTGAGCTTATTTTATTTTTACTGTTCACAACTTTACTGTTTAGATTCCAGTGGTCAAAGGTCAAGGTCATTGTGACATCACAAAAAACATTTTTGGTCATAACTCAAGAAGTGATGCAGTTATTTATGACAAAATTTCACTCAGATGTTTAGTGGACTAGTTGGCGGAGGTATACGCCATTACGTTGTCCCCAAATGGTCAAAATGTTAATAAATGCAGGTTCAGTATGACCACTCCATTCCTTATCTTACTTAAAACCTAGATCTACTGTAAAACTATTACTAAACCTAAACCATCCCCTTACAGGATAATTACAGTTCTATTACAAGTTGGATGATTTTTTTTTAGGTTTTTGTATCATTATGGTCATTAACACTTACCAAACAGAGCTAAGATCTGTATTAGGGATGGGGATAGTACCGCTGTGTCCACAGAAAGCAAGTACTCATTTGGACATCAGTATTCATTTAACATATCAAGTACTCGCATCTAGATCTGCGCAGCCACAGATAACGTTAGTCGCTCATTTTCTGTCACATATCACTCATCTAACGTTAAAGGCTGAATAGCAGTTTGAAAATATTTCAAAAAAGTTAACAAAGTGAACGTGCAGTGCGAGCTATGTTGCATTAAACTTGTGTATCATAGAACAACCAGATCGATGATTAACCGTTTGCTGATTAAGCACAAGGAGAAATCAGTGGAGACGGCATGCTTTCAGAACCTCATTTGCTAACGTTAGAATGCACCGTTGTGATGCTACCAGAACAGGCAAGCTGTTTGTTGAGTACAAGCTACCATCCCAGCGAACAACTACAACTACAAGAATGGGGAAGATGTATGAGGACAGTGCAATGAATTGAGGGCTGATCTGCAAAGTCTAAATCAAACTAACTGTTTAGCTAATTGCCTACAGGCCATGGTGGCTGCAGATGAAAACTTTTTTACCAGCTTAATTATTGAATTACTGGCTAATATCTGCAGTCTGTGGAGCACAAAAAGGTAGGTTAACCCTAACCACAGACTTATTTTCACTTGGGTGTTCATTTCGGACCTTATTCTCCTTTATTCTCCAAGTACTCGAGTACTTGTGAAATAATATGGTGCGAGTACTCGAATATGACCATCTCTAATATGTACCTTGTTCAATGGGATATGAAGCTGCGTTGCTGAGGGAGGTTCTAAACAAGAACTTGTCTGTAATAATCCATCACCGCATAGGAAACCTGTGTGCGCACAAGTTTGGAAGTCAGCCTGTTCACCATGGTTTTCACAGCTGGGCTTTGTTTCTGTTTTTTAGTCCCAGACCTCAGCAATGGATTTGGTGACTATTATCCAAACAGTACAAACAATCCTAAAGAAGCAAGAAGCAGCACAATGTCCTCACTTCAGAGGATTTGAGGATTTGGCAGTATTTGGGCCTCATAAGTATAGAAATACAAGAAAATGCCACAAACAACAGACACACACACAGAACTGCAGTCACACAGGTGCAAATGACAGTGCACATACACATTCACATTAGCACACAAAATACACTTGAACACAAGCAGCATAGAAATGCATTTACATAAAGGGAAAATGACGAATGATATTAAAATCCACCACCCACACACACACACACACACACACCCACACACACACAGTGAATGTACATGTTTGCCACTCAGGTCTGCCATCTTCTACAGCCTGATAGTGTAGCAGCCAGGGGGTCTTGATATCTCTCGCTCCCTCTATCGCTCCCCTTCTCTCTAACCTCGCTCCTTTATGCATACAGAACAGTGCTTAGCAGAGAGGGCGTGTGACATGTCTCTGCTGCCCCCTACTGGTTGCAGCAGTTGGGAGTTTGTGTCCTAATGAGAAGGGAAACACAGTGGTCTCTATGGGAGTGGTGCATGGGTGTGTGTGTGTGTGTGTGTGTTCATGTGTGTGGAAACAGAGCACAAACCCCAAACAGAACAAGGTTGCAATGTTCATCTTACATGCTTTCAGGTCGGAGGGATAGAGGATGTGAAGGAGAGTGCGTGTGCGTGTGTGTTTGTGTGTG
>NW_023340095.1:5271142-5277357 GCF_004916995.1 Morone saxatilis | reverse complement strand
GTGTGTGTGGGTGTTTGTGTGTTGGTACCAAACAAGGATATGCAGGTGTTGGTGGGTAACAACCTCCCCAGAGACAGGAAAAGCAGGTAAAGAAGAGAAGATGGAGAGAGAAAGAGAGATTAAAAGGGGGACCATTTTAGCTCCTCTCTGAGGACAAAGATCACCTCCATTAGTCTTCTTCTCTCTCTCTCTCATTCTCTGTGTGAATCTCGCTCTCAGAATACGTCCGGAAAAGCTGACTAAATCTGAAAACACCAATTAATTGTGCATCCAGGCTAGCTTTTTCTGGTTGCTTTTGTGAAGACCGTCCGTACTAAAATCCCTTGACAGTATGAAAACAGCAAAATATTTTGGTCAACAGACAACAGAACTGTTGATCTTAGCCAACATTTGTCAAGTAACTAACATAGCCCAGGTACAACTAACCAACTAAAACACCATTTCATGATTGCAACGTCTTCTGATAAATACAGCTTGACAACAAAGCGAGTACCCGAAAACTATTCCACAGAAAGGTTAACAGTCAAAAGAGCTGTATCAACCCAAAGTACCTGTAAGACAACCTCCTTTCATCCACTAACTGCTGACCAATCTTCTAGATTATGACACAAGGAGGCGCACTTTACTACTTTGCTACTGCATGTATCAACAATGACATAGTACGTTATGATGACTTTGGCTCTTAAAAGATGGGAAAGAAAGTTAACGTCTTCACTTAACAGCCCCAGATATGCTAATCCAGGCAGTGATTTTCCCAATTATTCACAAACAACAACAAAAATATAAAAACAAAATATTAGACAGTGTTGGAGACTGCTGTTCATTTCCAGTTTCCAAATGACAGTCAGTGTTGTTTTTTCAGGCATGGCCATGCTTGTTTTCTAACCTAAGTCATATTTGTTCCTTTTCACTATTGATTTGTAACGGTTTTGGAAGGCACAGAAACACGTCATCTTGCTGATGGGGGTGTCAGATGAGAAAATGCTTCTATGCATCGTTGAAGATGGCGTGGAAAAATATTGAGTTGTTAAATTTATAGAATGGCAGTGGGCTACGTCTGTGCGTGGGTTCTGTAGCTGTGCTATAACCCCTTAAAAACACCACTGTAATTCCAGCTTTAGTGTGCACTCAGGGCCAAAACAAAGAGAAAATGGTTTGTTTTGAGATTTTGCTGCTTAGTGCGAACAGGCTCTCGCTGCCCTCCTTCTCTTGCCCACTGCAAGCCTTGTCTGCCACGTTCATCTGAACAGTCACAGCAAAAAAAAGCACTGTCGCTACACTGTCACTCAGATGCATTGTTCCACCACAATGTCTTTACTAAACAGGTACTGACGTTTCAATTAGAAACACAAAAACAATTAACCTGCCTCTCAGTGCAATGAAATGACTCTTTCTTTCTCTGTCTTTTTGTGTGTTTGTGTGTGTGTGTGATCTCAGCTGTCACTCGGGTTTCAGAGGCCCCCAGTGTGACATCAAAGAGTACAACGTGCTCTACGTGGTGCCAGGCTCTGGCAAACTGCACTATGTCCTCATCGCCTCTATCATTGGAGCACTCCAGGTGGTCATCATCTGTGTGGTGGTGCTCTGCATTACCAGGTGAGTCATGCCACACACACACACACACAGCCTACTAATGAGCTTGGGAGCAGTAGTTTCCATGTTGTGTGTGTTTGGGAGTCACAAGGGGGGCTCCTGAGCCTGGAGGAAACAGCTGAAAGGTCACCTTGCTCGCTCAGAGAGAAAGTGCTGTCACTTTCCCCGTGGACACACACACATCTGAAAACGTGCAGCATGTGCGTACAAACATAGATACAGAGAGTTATCTGTGTAGGCAAGCACACATACTTGTGTTTGANNACCCACCCACACGCACACACACACACACACACACACACACACACATGCATATATACACCCTGCAGCTTATCTGCCTCCGGCTGACCTAAGCAATTTATGACATTTAATAAAAGATTTTAAAAGAGTTTTGCCAAAGACAAAACTGCTCCTCTGAGCAAAGGCATGGAGGAGGAGGAGGAGGAGGAGGAGGGACAAAATGGGAGAGCAAGCAGTTGTAAAGGGAGCAGGGCAAGAGGGTAAAAGAGAAGATAAAGAAGGAAAGAGAGAATTATAACACTACAGTACCATTAATGTTTCCTGCTGCTCAGCGATATTCATTTTAAGTAAAAAAAAAATATATATATATCGGCTGTGTAAAAGTCTGGTGAATGAACAAATGTGTACACGAATGAATGAATCCATACAGACAGGAGCCCAGTGACTCACCTCTGTGTCCTATCTCTGTAGGACAGACTGAGCTATACTTTGTGTGTTGTGTTGTATGAATGTTACTCGAGTTGTATGTGATTTCCAAATATTATAAAGAAGTGCCATTCACTTAAAGGACAAACAGGTGGGGGTGGAAAAGGTCATCTCAATGCTTTGCCTGCCGTGTATGACATTCTGTCACATCTTCGTCTGCTCAAAAAGGTTTCACTGCAAGAGATACAATGTCGCAAATAATTCTCGGTTTTTCCTACTGTAGATAAATCCTATAAAAAGACCAAAACTAACAGCGTTTGGTTTTTTTTGCTTTGCGCTCAAAGCAGTTAGCTTCACAGGCAGCCGTGAATGTTACAGCGAGTTCTTGCCCTGGTTTGTCCTCTTAGGCTACACACAGGCTTCCCTAACTTATTGGTGGAGGTTGTTGAGTGTATGCAGGCTGACAGGAAGACTGCAAGCATTACCCAGGGCTGAAAGAAAGCGCTTTAACTCTGCTTTTTTTTTTCAGGTAAAACAATATATATTCATTTATAGTTACAAAATGAACATCAATTAAAGATAAGCCCGTAAAGGACTGTTTTGAGTAAAGACGCTAATTAATACAAAGATTTACCGAGCATTTCGGTTATATTTTATTATTTTACCACCAATTATAGAAGCAAAATAATTTCCTCATAATATGATATTAATAACAATGTGCAGGAAATAGCATTTAGTCTGTGTGTGTCCCAAATTCTGAAAACAAACCTATGCCCTACAACCTACGGCAGTACATTTTGGGGACTACTTTCAGCTGTGGACTACTACACATTTGTACTATTTGTACCATTTAGGACCGAATCAAAACACAAAATTGACCTCAATGGCCCAGATGAATAAAATATATCAGGCTCTGACTACACAGACGGTACTCGTTAGTACGGTCACTTCATTGTTGGTTTTGTATTTTCATTGGAACTATTGACTATTTCATATCCTTTAAGAATAATTTTACATTTTTTGGGGTCCGTAAGAACCTCAGAATGAGCTGCAGATTCTTACAGTAGCATATCTAACCCCTATCTGTCTCTTCTTCTACCCCCTCCCTCACCTTCTTCCCTGTACAGGAAGTGCCCACGGACCAACAGGATCAACCGGCAGAAGCAGAACAATGTCCACTTCAGTTCAGAGAACACCATGCGCGCCTCCACTCGACTTATCTGAGCCCAGACCCAGCGGACAGAGTTCCCCTCAACTTTGTGGAGCGCTGTGGCGTTAGATGTTCCCCCTTTGTAGGCCAACCCCCCCCCCCCAAAAAAAATTCTTGAATCTGGTTCCCGCTCACTCCTCGGCCCTCTCTCCCAGTAATGAACTTTAAGAACGGCCAGGGAGGACGGCAGCACAGCAGAGACCAGAGCTGGTGTGTACAAGTCAGCGACGATGATGCTGTGATCAGTCGCCGTCGGACCCCTTCCCCCCCCACTCCCAAGTTGCCGATGTGTCTCCTTGCACCTTGTCACTTCCGCCCGGGTTTTTCTGAAAAAACTGAACCACGAGGGCGTTGAGGATACAGAATGTGTGAGGTGAGTGAGAGTGTGTGTGTGTGTGTGAATGTGTATTAGATATGTGAGCTTTGGTAGAGGGCGGGCTAGCCGGTGTCTGTCGTTTGTAGATGAGGGGGTTAAACGCAAATCGGGGTAGTGCAAATGCAGAGGTAACGGGCTTTAAAGGAGGTGTGTGTTGTCCGGTCTGGGAGGGGTGTGGGAGGGTGGGGCGGTTTTGGGTCTACACGTGATGCCTTGCACCTTGTGTTATAGGAGACCTTTGACAGAGGGCACAATGTTATTATAGAGCTCTCTGTTCGGTTGTGACGATGACGTCAGCTTCTGTATCTTGGGTTCTATTTCCAATAGTTATTACTACATTGTCTTGATGGGGTCATTTTTCTGTAAATGTAAATAAATAATTTATATCACGAAATGTAAACTGATGTGTCAGTCTTTTATTTTTGCGGTGTGTGGGCGAACCTGTTTTTAGAATGATTAAACGATGAGATGTAGTTCATGTTTGTTATTGTCACATTAATTGTGTTTAAAGTTCTATGTGTTCTTATTCTTGTGGTGTCAGTCGTACACAATGGTGGAACAAAACACATTATGGATGCAGTTCTTCAAGATGAATAGATGCAGAATAAGAGAGGTGGAATGTGCCTACGTACTTAATTACAATTTCGAAATTCAACATCATCTGTTGATGATCTATTTCCTTTTCATTTCATGTCACTTCAGTCCTTTTACTATACTACATTGCAGAGGGAAATATTCTACTTTTTACTCCATTATGTTGATTTGGCAGCTGTCTTTTTACAAATAATAATATGTAAATTATAATAACATATCAGAATAAGAAATACTTTAATAATCCCAGGGGGAAATTATTTAAATATTTCTGTAAATATGTATGTAAATTATAATAACATATACATTCATATGAGCCATTGAGTACATTAAATATTGATAGGCCTATATTTAGCATATAATACCTAGGTACTTTTACTAAAATAGCATTCTCAATGCAGGATTTCACTTTTAATGGAGTATTTTTTTTACAGCATTTCTACTTTTACTTAAAGGACCAGGTGTGTAAGATTTAGTGGTGAAATTGCAGATTGCAACTAACAGCACACCGCTGGCATCTGTATTTGACAACCTGGGAATAAGGTAGGTGGCCACAGAACTAAGGCCCTATCTACAGCCAGTGTTTGGGTTGTCTGTTCTGGGCTACTGTAGAAATATGGCAGACTTCATGGATGGTGACCTCTGTCAGCATCTGTAGATAAAAACGACTCATCCTAAGGTAACAAAAACACAACAATTCCTACATTCAGGTGATTATACACTAATGAAAACACACCTGTGAATGTGTAATGTTAAACACTGCACCTGCTAGTAAAGGATCTGAAAACTTCTTCTACCGCTGTACCTTTCCAAATCCACACATACAGGCCTGTTTGTGCTGGATGAACCTAACCGTACAGGACTGAAGATATTTATTAAAAATAAAAGCAGCAACAAAACTGGTAAGTAAAATACTTTGAAGTTGCATTGTAGCATCTGATTTCATTCCATGTCCACTCTAGCATACATTCATATTTTATTGTCCTCCCCTGACATGTTTTTTTCATTTCTCCCTGTCGTACATTTTTAACCAGCTTTCACTTTCCAAAGACTTTGAAGTGCTGTTATGATCAGTGGTGGAATGAAACTAAGTACTTCAAGTACTGTACTTAAGTACAATGTTGAGGTTGTTATTTTATAAGGTTCAGAGAGAATTCAATTAAAAACCACTGAGATAAATAACCACTAGAATAAATAAGGTAAACATTAAAATAAAACCAATAAAAACTCTGTGCCAACAAATAAATAACAGGTTAAAGCTACCCAGCAGTACCTTTAACCAGCTGCAACATTAAAGTGATGAACACATGAATGCATCCTTAATTATAATCCAGCAATATATATAATGCTAGTAATAGTAATAATAGTAACAGTAATAAACTGGCCATTCCTAATAATGAGTACTTTTACTTATGGTACTTTAAGCAGGCTTTATTTTGATGCTAATACTTTAACTTGTAACAGAGTATTTTCACTGTGCTGTTACTTTTACTTACTCTGAATACTTATAGCACACATGGTCGATCATGTCAGTCAACTGCTAGAGGTGTCCCCCGCCACAAGGTGGTGCTGTGTTCTCCACAACCGGGTTAAACTTATACGGCACGTCTGCCCTCCACCACCGGATTCAGACAGAACATGCGGCGCGGAACGATTCTGAAAGATTGTTCCAAGTTTGACGACATTCAGGGACAGTGATAATACCGACTGGTTCATTTTTCATTGATCTGTGTGACGTAGAAGTGTACCAAGTTGTCGTGGCCGAGTGGTTAAGGCGAT
>NW_023340095.1:5269182-5271090 GCF_004916995.1 Morone saxatilis | reverse complement strand
CGCAGGTTCGAATCCTGCCGACAACGTTCCGTTTTCATATCGCAGAAACAAAAGTTTATCTTCGGACAATAACGTTATAACTCATCAATCGATTCCACACACAACGTACAACGTGTAGGAAACACATAACGTTATCTTTTCCCGGTAGTATTTAAGAAACAAAAACGTTTTATTCTTTGTGACGTGTTGATTTGTGCTCCACCCAATAGTGACTCCATCAGTCATCAGAAACCAGGATAGGGAACCTCTCATAGACAAGGTGGGTCTACAGTGTACTGGTTCCTTACTCAAGCCCTTTTACAAAAGGGTTTTATGCAATACTGAGTATTTATGATCAAAATATTTTTAAAATTGAAATCGAGAACAGCCTTGGAAAGTACTGTAGTTCAGTACCAATTTGTTGTCACCCTCTATTGATTCGAAATCCAACAATCCAATCACATCCGGATTTATTTTTGTAATTGTGGAGAAAATTAGTATTAAACTAGAAGAAGTATCTCATTACTTTGATTTTAACAAACAAAACTGGATTTTAATCGTCATAAATCTGAATTTTGGGAAGAAAGGACACACTTACTATTGTGTAGGGAGTAGCAGAACAGTAATATAACAGATTTATTTTGAGATACTATAGATAGTATTTATTTTTTATGTTACTTAATACTTCTATTCCACAACATTTCAGAGGAAAATAATTACTTTTTACTCCACTTCATTTTGTTTGGAAGTCAGTTGGCAAATTCATGTACATTATTATATAATAGTCACTATACCCAACATTATATAAAATAGTTAAAAATATATCCATATGTTTTAAAATCAGTGTAACATTGCAATGCTGTCGATGTTATTTTATCAGTAATAACAAGCCAATAAAACTACTTCTACATAATGAGTATTTTTACATTGTATACATAATGTAAAACTACTATACTGTTGAATGCAGGGTTTTAATGTGCAGTACAGTCATTTTACAGTGGGATATCACTACGTTTGCTTCATTAAAAATTAATTGATTATATTCATTCGGCTAAACACTCTTTTCTCAGCATTGCAATCGCTCTACATTCAAAGAAGGAGTCGATGTATTTATGTATACCCTTAAACAACGAGGGTGCACATTCCACCCATGTTCCTCAAGATTTAATGCTTTGAAAACATAGTTACAGTGCTTTTAGAAACACCACAAGACTTTTCTAATAAGGGAAAAGTTTATACATAAAGTCCTCAGGTGGAACGGGGGTCACTCGTGGATCATTCTGGCAGACTTAAAAATGTTCCCAAGCCTGTTACTTACAGACCTGTGGGCATTCAGTGCAGGCATGTGTTTGTTTGTCTGAAGGGCAGATCCCTCGTCTTCTAGTAACTTCAGACATTTAATAATGTTAGCTCCACTTTGCCAAGTTTAACACAGAAACTTCAGGCAATGATGCATTCCCACTGACATTGATTATACAGAAATACGAGCATTTACCAAACCCTGAGTGGGATGAATCTGATGAATAAACAGCACTGAGAGCATCCCTTTTCTCCTTCCTGTTTTCAATTGCAGCCTTGTACTTCACCTGCTCAAACCTGGAAGAGTCTGTGTGGCTGCTTGTATCGAAATCTCCAGTGGGAAATGTCTCATCCACAAGTCCACCCTTTGACCTTCATCTCTCTCCACTATCCCTCCCCCAAATTTTCAAAATAAAAAGTGTCTCGGAGCACACTCTCAAATTACTAATTCTTCTCTTGATTTAATAATTCATGCTCTTGATTTAATGTCGGTTTCGGTGCGAGGCAGACGCATTAAAGCTGCGTCTCACGTCATGTATTTTGCACAAAAGGGGCGTCATAATGGCTGACCAAGGTGCGGATCCTGTGAAGCACTGCGGGAAATAGATCATTTTCACAGCAGCCATTTTG
>NW_023340095.1:5263533-5269082 GCF_004916995.1 Morone saxatilis | reverse complement strand
CGATGATACTAATTAAGATTCAGTTCCAGGTCTCAAACAGAGTCAGGGTGCTGCGTATTGCTGCCATCGTTGCCTGAACTTGGAAAGCGCTCTGTTGCACCAAATGGAGGGAACAGAACCTTAATTAGTATCATTGGTAACACCTGTGTTTACCCTACTATTTCATGTCAAAATGGCTGCTGGGAAAATGGTCCATTGGTCATGCTGATCAGCAGGGTTCCCATTACTCCTCAGACAGAATGCAGATAAGATTAGCCATTTCTCTCTTTACATTGCTCCTTTCTGCGCTGATATCAGACTGAACCTCTGTCGCTCATGTGCTGCCTGAGTGTCAACTGGATACTAACACACTGCATTCAGTAACTGTGCCTGTGTGTGTGGGGGGAAAAAAAGATTTACGTTCAGATGTTGTCTTGCGTGTGGAAGCAGCAGTTAACCGACACAGCTACTCTATATTTCATTTTAGGAGTGACTTTGTTGCTTCTGGGTGGCAAGAGAGGGAGAGACAGATGTCAGCTGCCTCACGTCAAAATCAATATTAAATCGAGAGCACAAATTAGTAATTTGAGAGCATGAATTATTAAATCGCGACCACAAATGAGTAATTGGAGAGCATGGATAAGTAATTATTTTCCCATGCTCCATACCCTGCAGTTCATCCCCTGGGCACACCCCTGTTTGTATACACGTGTGTGTCTGCACAGTACCCAGCAGACCCAGCCGGTGTAATCCTGTCAGTTTCCTGTCTTTGCCTGCTAGTTTCGGCTCAAATCCAGTAGGCCAGAGGCCAGGGAGGAGTAGGAAGGAAATTTCTGTGAATGTCTGAGTATCTGCTCTCATCTGAGGTCAAGGAATGTGGTGAATCCTATCATTAATGGACAGAAAGATCCCCCCACAGTGAACTTTGCTTTTACTAACTGTAGTTCATGAAATTTGAACAACATGTGACACAGGGAAATTACTTAATAGTCAGCTAGGCTGGCTGCCAAGAAATAGGGAATCCCACCTTCTTTCCAGAAATAAAGGAAGACTTCTGACATCTGTGGTTGTACTATTTGCCGGTGGTTGATGGAGGAGGAACACACTGTACCAGCGTTAAATCTTGGAAGCTTGAAAATGAATGCTAGTCTTTTTAGATTACATTCTGACATGAAACTGCTGGCAGCAGTAGAGTGTGGTATCCCTGCTGGCTCAAGTCCAAGGGTGTAACATCACCTTTGGGGAGTCAGGCATGAAGTGCATCAGTTTTCTGCCACAAAAGTGTAAACATAGATAGGTTAACTTTGACGGTTAAAAAACAGCTCAGTCTAAGGTAACAAAAACACAACAGTTCTTATTTGCAGGGGATTATACACTAATAAAAACCATCACTATGAATATTATATTCCATTTCTTCCTGGATCCCCATATGTACATTCCCAACACCTACTGAGCCGATAGGCACTTGGCTTTGGAATCTGACACTTATCTTAGAAGAGCATAGCTCCTTCCTGGGAAGTTCTTTCCCATTTTAGCCAGCATGTTTGAACGTGTAGGCTTGTTTTTCGAAGGCATTCAAATGTAGATAATGTACATACCACTGAATAAAACATTTCCCTGTATCCATGGTGTGGAGAGAAGTACAGGTGATGAATGAAATAACAACAAATTTAAACCATTTTGCTGGAAGGCATGTGGCTGTCTTTCAAGAATCCACACTTTGGGAACCGTTAGGCTGAATGACTGGCCAGGAGAGCCCTCACATTGATTTTACAATCAACAAACTGTGCCTCAACTCCTTTGGCAGGGAAGAATTGGCCCATTGGTTTGAAAATTGATGGTGTTGGACACATTAAAACATACACACTCACACAAACAAACAAGACCACACACACACACGCACGCACACACACACATTCCTCATATTTTGAGGGTGCGTAAAGCTCAACACCTCGAAAATTGGTCCATTAGCTTCACAATTGATAGCATCACAAAAATGACACACTACAAGTACACACCCACTCTTCGAGTAACGTACAAGGCCACCTTTAAGTGAGCGTGTGTCTAACACACGCTGGTCTGTGAAAAAGGGTCATTTAAAGATCCATCGCCATCTGTTTCGGGCCCAGCATGCCATTTTCCCCTCTGTGGGGGCCTTTGATTTAGCGACAAAAGGGTACCATTGCTTCCTTCTTTCCCACTGTGTAACCAGACATCCAGTCTGAGCTGGTTATACAAATAAAACACTGCCGGGCATCCATCGTATCATCATAGGTATGACCACCTGTGTGAGACTGTTGATGGTAATCACAAGCATTAGGGGTCCCATTTAAACACTGATCAGGGAACCGGTTTGTTGTGTCCTTTGCAGATATCACATAATCAGGAGTGACTATGACGTATGAGGAATCAGGTGGATGAGTATTTCTGAGTTCTGAAGAAGAGAAAAAATAATTTGACTGTTTTAGTTTTGAACAACAAAGCCATGACAATGTTCAGCAGCTCGTGTCTCAGTTCTTCCTCCAGGATGCAAATTATTCTATTAAGTTCCTCCTCTGGCTGTGATCTCTTAGCAGAACTCCATGGTGCTAGATAATTCCACAGTCTTTGTTTCCTGCAGAAAGGCACTGTAAAATTCAGCTGAGGCTAATGTAAGGTTTCAGCAGTCATTTTGTTTCTCAACGACAAACCTACCTGCAACTTGCTGGACAAATCCTTTGTCCTACAAAGGTATTGCTCAGAGGGCAGTATGGAGAAGAGGAATGACTACAGTTTAAAGAGTTCTGCATGAATTTAGCATGTCTTTCTAAAGCCACACCCCCAGATTTCTTTCATTGTCAAATGTATAGTCTTCAGCCCCAACTGACATCACTTGAGGCACTGTATTAGATTTCACATAGCCACAATAAAAAGGCTTCGTTCACTCCCTAAAACCTGTGAGCAGACTTCCGTGTGAGTATTTCCTCCTCGACATGATCATAACGTCTCCGTCTGTGTGAGAAACCATCATTAAAGTCCCCGGGAAGTCTGCCTCCAGTTCTTTCTGTTGCATTCTTGTATCCTAATCAAGCAGGCATTTAAAAACAAACATGTGGTGTGGAACCACACAGAGGAGGCTGTCACCATCTTCTTAAGCCAACGGATGCACTTAGAAATGAGAAGGACTGTAGAACATGCACTGGTTAAATAAAAAGAGGGAAAACTACTAAAGTGAGTTAGTGTCTGTGTGAGAAGTTGTTCCCGCCCAGATTAAACTCTCTCTGTCTTTTTGTGTGTTAGAATGCAGTGTGAGGTGGTGCTTCGGGTAAAAAGAAAACTAGTTAGATTGCCTTTAGGAAAAGAAAAAGAAATTACTTTTATGCAAAGACTTGAAATAATCCTCCGCTGCATGAGATTGCATTTCACATTCAAAGAAACTCGTTCATCAGCCATTCAAAGAAACTCAGTCATCCACCCAGGTGGTTTGCCAACAGCCAACGGTTACAGCAACACCACACCTCCTGCTGAAGGTTTCCCAGGATACAAAGCTCAATCATTCAGTGATGCGACTTGCAGTGGCATGTTGATGATGGAATACGCTGATGCCGAACTTCACCCATTACTTGTTTCTAGAGGGTTTTTACAGTTGAGGATTTGGTTATAAGAGGTTTCTTCAGCAAACTTTCAAACTGGAGTTGAGTGTAACTGTGACTATAACAAAAAGAGAAAAGGCAGTGAATCATAATCGCCTCTAGCAGAATATAAAGGCGTGAGTTGCTCTGATTAACAGAAGTCTAACACTCACTGAACTATCTGGATTAGGCCATGCACTTACATTTCTCAGCCTCCAGAGGGCAAATACATCCATTTCTTCAAGCTTAAAGATGCCCATGCACTGGCTCTTTTTTTTTTAAACTAATTCCCAAACAGCTTGTGTGCATGACATGACTTGTTTTTGTAGTACATTCTAATATATGTGACTATAGGAAGGCTAACCACAAAAAAGGAGCCTTAAATAAATAGTTGTGTTATTACAAAATAGGCGAGGGAAAGACAACATTCCTTGACACAACACTGGGAATGTGTGAAACATGTACCAGACCATCGGGAACACTGGAGGAATTCAGGAAAGCAGAAGATAAGTTACAGAGAGAGGATGAAAAGGGGGAAAGGGAGGGATGGAGAAAAGGGGGAGCAGTGGAAAGGGAAAGGAAAGGAGGGGGACAGTTGGAAGAATGACAGGATGGGAGCGTCATTCCCTCTGCTCTATCCCGGAGGTGAAAGTGGGAAAAGTCAGAGATCAAGATGGAGGAACGGGAGGTCACACTTTTATGATGACAAAAGTGTGTGTCTCCAAGGAGGAGCGGTGACAGTGAGAGGGGTTACAGACACTGGGGTTTTTTAGTTGGAGGAGGAAGGAAATTTGCTAGTGTGCGTCTAGCACTTCCACTCTACTCTGATAGCTTTGAAGCTTGTTGAGCGAGCAACCTCAAGAAGAGGTGTTAGTCCTGGATGTTGACACAAGAGAATCCGTCTGGAGCGGTTCTGACTACATATATAGTCCGTATGTAAAGATTCAGCTGTAACAGAACAATGGCAAACTATGGCCTTCATGTCAACAAAGGTACCACTTTTTGGAGGAATAGTTATTTACTTATTTACTTTTTTTCCAAGAGTTACCTAAAGAGATTGATATTATTCTTATTATGTTATTATATCTGTGGGTCAAATATGAAGCTACTGGCTAAGGGGTGGGGCTTAGCCAGTTAGCTTAGCTTAGCACAAAGACTGAAAACAGGGAAAAGGCTAGCCTTGTTATGTCAAAAGTGAACCAAATCCACCTCCCTATGTCTCCAGTGTGTACACAAATGTGTAGTGTATAATCGCCTCAAATTATAAATCGCTGTTTTGGTGACCTTAGAATGAGGCGTTTTTTTCTACAGACACTGCGGGTCCTCTTCCACAAAGGCCAGCATGTTGAACCACCATGTTTCTACGTCCACTGTAGTTTCTCCTTCAGCGTTTAAAAGGGGAGGTTGAAGCGAAGGGGTTGCAATCTGCAACTGCACCGCTATATGTGCCGGTTCTTTAAACTACTACCTATTTTAACATACCTCATTTGTTTAGTGGGAAAAAAGAAAGTGATTGCACGCAGCCAAGAAATAGTCTGGCACACAACTCCCCCATAAAACGCTTTAGAGGTGCTGGTATGCAGCTATTTTGTCTTTGAACAGAGCCAGGTTAGCTGTTTCCAATCTTTGTGCTAAACTAAGCTAACTGTGCCCCATGCTGTAGATTCATCTAACTCTCAGCAAGAAAGCAAATAAATACGGTTTAAACTATTTCTTTAAATCAGCAGCTCTAAGGGCAGCCAAATGTGTTAAAATCACTTCAGCGAAGACTGAAATAACAACACAATTTAAAAATAAATGTTGTTGATTAATGTGGTTTGGATCTGAGGAGGACTGTGGACTCCGCCAACATATTTTAATGCTGTTCTAAGGTGTGCCTTTTCTGTGTGTGTGCATACAGTATGAGTAGTTGCAGAAAGCCTAATCTCAGTTTAAGGGTGTGAATACTTTATTGATCTT
>NW_023340095.1:5249456-5263511 GCF_004916995.1 Morone saxatilis | reverse complement strand
ACCATATCAGGCAGAATCCAATAAAAAAGGTGTTTTCTTGAATGCTTTCCATACTTCGTAGTGATAAAATAGATTATTATCATAGTTATAATGCAGTTGGCTTTCTGCGAAGGGATTAATCATACAGATAAACACACACGCTTCCCTCCCTTTACAGAAAATGTTGCAACACACCGACACATTCCTGTTTAAACCCCGCACATTTAATTTGATTTAGTTCACGTTAAATTGCAAGAGTGATTGTGTGATTTAACAAAAGATCAACAGTGACGGTGACAAAGAGAAAAGATTGAGAGAGAGAGAGAGAGCGGCCAGGGCTTCATGCCATGGCACAGATGAGCTCATTGTTGAAACAGGGATTTCCACATTTCCATGTCAGTGTGCCCCGTGCCACAACACAGAGCTCAAAAACAAGAGGGGGAGAGGAAAGGGGCACACAGGGAAACACATACATACACCGGACTTAATGGTCCATGATCTATCTCATCCTACAGTGGAAACATTCAGCTAAGTTCCTGAAACTCTGGCCTATACAGTTTTATCTTCACTTTATTGTTTTGTCGGACACACACACACACACACACACACATCAATGTCCCCCTCCATTACAATGCAGTCCAGTACAAAAACACACCAGCGTGTGCATTACACAAAAGTAGCCTTCGCACATATTTTGCAAATGCAGCGAGGCATGCACAAAGTGGAATTGTTGGCAGTCACATGAAAACACACCACACACACACACACACACAGTCACACAGTCACACACCAACTCTACCTCTATTCTGTCAATAGGGCTAGGCCTGCACGGTTTCCATAGCAACCAGGCCCCTCCCTTTTGGCTTGCAGGGGAGGTGTTTTGAAAGTTCACCAGCGTGTTTATGCGCGCGTGTGTGTGTGTGTGTGTGTGTGTGGGGACAGAGAAAGACAGACAGGGGCGTGGATGCTGAATCAACTCCAAGAAGTAAATCACCCTGCTTTCAGTCCCCTGCTGGAGGAAGTCACAGCAGCATCACAGAGCTGGTGAAACTACCACTAAACCACTGTGTTTAGGTGAATAAGCCCACTAAAGCGGGACATTTGACCACCTGTGAACCATGGAAGAAGACGCGTCCCACGCCGAGCCCAGCAGCGTCTCCGGCAGCACCCACACCATCCCGCAGCAGCTGCCCGAAAACGCGGCCGAGCTCCTTATCCCGAGCTTCAGCCCGTCGTCCGCCCCGTCCTCCCCGACCCCGACCAGCACCCTCTCCCGGCTGGGTTTAAAGAGTCCGACCAGCCCGACCGCGGTGGCCCCGGGCAGCCCCGTCGCAGGCGGCCAGGTGAGCGCCATCACCGTGGTGGCGCTGCTGGACAAACTGGTGAACATGCTGGAGGCGGTGCAGGACAACCAGCAGCGCATGGAGCAGCGGCAGGCCGACCTGGAGGGCGCCGTGCGGGTCGTGCAGGGGGACGTGACCCGCCTGTCCAAGACCCACGTTAGCACCTCCAACAGCGTCAGCAAGTTACTCGAGCGCTCCCGCAAAGTTAGCGGGCACCTGAAGGACGTGAGGGAGCGCTTGGACAAACAGGCGGTCCAGGTGAAGAAGCTGGAGGCGAACCACAGCCACCTGCTGAAGAGGAACCATTTTAAAGTGCTGATCTTCCAGGTGAGGGGACATGGGGATAGAAAGGAGGGGGGAGCATAGTAGCACTATTACAGCCAAAATAAATATTGAGTTATTATAGTGGGATATTAAAGGGCCACTCCACTGATTTAAGGTCAGCCCGTTAAACAGCTGTATAGTGTCTCATGTGGCTCTGGAGGGAATGCTCCAAAGTCTGGTTGAGATGTAATATTTCTGTAGCTAATAGAAACCCACGTTACAAACTGGAGGTTTGGAAAAAGTTAGTGTTTAGGAGGCAACTTGATAGCATCTAATGAAAGAGGCTATCAAGTTGCATTATGGGAAATGTAGCACCCAGTGTTTCGGGATATCCCAACTTCTGTGTCTCCAACTTATAAAGTGCAACACTAAATAGCTGGACTAAGCCTTTAAGGTTTAGGCCCATCATATTTTTTTCATTGAATATATTTGCATCATGAACGTCTCATGAGAACTCGTGTGTGTGTGTGTGTGTGTGTCACATTTGCATTCATATTTGACTGCAGTGGGTGTGTTTGGTTCCGAGCACATTGGTTGTGTGCCTGCTTGGCACAGTCACGTGATATGCTGGAGGTGCACAGCACATTATTACGTTTTCAACACTTGAGACTTGTTGAACAGGACTTAGGCAATCTGTGGATCTCCGTTCACAAATACTGTACCGAGCTGTTTGCTGTTTTCTTACCTTGGAATTATATTTCAAGCACACCTGTACTAATAGAAGTGTGCATTGTACAAAATGTTGACTATAACCTTGTTTCTTAAGGTCTTAACACGTTTCATACAAGCGTTTTCCCTCTTATGTCCTCTGTGCGTGCGTGTATGTGTGTGTGTTTGTGTGAGAGAGAAGAAGGGTGTGTCTGGGAATGGAGCTGTAGAGGATAATGGAGGAGGGCTCAGACACTGACTTTGACTAGATCTGTTTACACCCCACAGTCATACTTCAGACAGACAGATGGCTTTTGGATGGATTTACCACTTTAAGTGTCATACCACACCTGTGGGGGTAAAAGTCTGTACTGGTTTAAGTGACAAACTTCCCAATTTGCCCCCTATCTATCACTTATCACAAAATAATTCTCTGTTTACAGAATGTGTAACATTCTTGATGTGCAGATAAAAGCTGAGTTTATTTATCATGCGGTTGCCATGGAGGACGACAGCTGTCCCATACTATATTTGACGGATGCTTTTCCACTCAACCAAAAAACTTGGCGTGATCTCCGATTTATGCTTTGTGTTTGAGTAAGTGCGTTTTTTTTGTGTGTGTGTATGTGTAGTGTGTATGGGTGCGTCTGAGCGTGTGTGTACAAGTGTGTGCCCAGGCAGCGAAAGGGGGGCCATTGTTGACACAGTCAGAGCCACTGAGAGCTCTTAACCGCCGTTGTTATCTGGTTTCCCAGGTACTGAGGCTCTGTTGTTCAAATGCAACAGGTGCCAAGACCTTACCCTGCAAGGTGGCTCTGTGTGTCTGTGGGCAGGCCACATGGATCGATTTGATTGAACGCCCGGTCATTTGTTATGTGCTAGGAGGGAGTGTCCTGCTGCTTTAGAGATAGTGAGAGTGGACAGTATTTGCTTGCTTCCTTTTGGCTTTTTCATGTTTTGTGTTTCCTGCCTGCAAATATCTTAGCGTGTTTGTTATATTAACGTTATTAGAGCATGTAGGAGTGGACTTTAAAGTTTACTTTATGTATCGTGATGTTAAAAGTGCTGATTTGACCTTTGCTCAGTTGAGTTTTTTTATCCTCTAATTCTAAGGCAAACGTAGAGCAGAGCATTTGTGGGTGGGTGTAGTAGGGCCAGGTATGATCCCAAGGTGTGTACAGCATGTGTGTGCGTGCAACTTGCCCATTGGATGTTATGCTGATGTGTTGGGTCAGGTGTATGCAGTTACAGAGCTGGTAAATGAGACTTGGCGTGCCTGAGGGGAGCGGGAAATAAAAGAACTAAGTGCAGCCCTTGTTCCTTCTCTTCCCTGAGCTTGTGTTGACTCTCTTCTGCGTCCATCACTTTCTGCCTCACCTCATCTCTTTTTCGCCTCCAGTATTGTGTGTTTTTCTTGATGTTCTCCATCTGGTGTAACTTTCGTGTCTGAAATCGCTTGGTTTATGTTTAAGTGACCAGTCATTTTTCACTTCTCACATTTCTCTCTCTTTCTCTGTTTCTTCTGTTTTTTTTTATACAAACTCCAACTTACACGTGACTACGTTTTTTTTTCTCTTTGGTCAAGCCACCTGTTCTGATTCCCTGAACCTACAAGAAAGCACATGCTGTACGCCTCACGCTACTCTTTGATAAAGCACATTTGCAGCTCCACACCCAAGAGCCAAACTCCCTATACCAGCCCCGTAGCTGTTGGCCGAGGGGGCCTCCTCCTCCCCTCCCCGCTCAGCAAAATTGATCCAGAACACTCATCGCCCTGTACGTGCCAGCTGAGGTGGAAACACAGAGAGTTTCTGGGTAAACGCCCGCTGTTGCGTGGAGCAGGGATCTATATCAGCTCCAGGTTTTGGCTACTGTTGGTCAGAAATGACAGCACTGTCTGCCGCTCCGCTGCGTTCCTGTGCATAACAGGGACTAATGAGGACTTAATTACCGCTGCTTGGGCCTTGTTTGTTTGTTTTTCTGCACCAGGGCTTTTCCGGTCTTCACATGGCCCTTCCCTCTCTAGGCCTTTCTCTTACACACACACACACACACATACACAATTCCCAGCCAGTACAGTACAGAGTAGAAACAGCTACTTTTTGGAAACGTCAAATGTTTAGTTGGATTTCAAGTAGCAGATATTTTCTTTTTCTATTATTTTTCACACATATTCATTTTAACGCTCATTACTTGAGTGTTTAAATATCAATTTCATCCCCCTAGAGAGCTTATATTCTTATTTATTTTCTTATTTATAACCTTTTTGCGTCCCAGTGGCATGCTGCGTATTTGGACTGTCATTTCCTGCGACAGACGTCATTTATTTCTGAGCAGATCTTAATCTCCCCATCTGTGTTTATTTCACAGTGGAATTCCATCACAACAAGCGAGTCAACCACAATGGCAAATTGAATTTGAACGCTGTGAGAATTTCATTTGTTCTCTCGCCTGATTCAGATTTTTACACTAGCGGCGAGAAGGGAGTTGTGTGGCTCTCCCGGTGGGATGGGAAGAGGATGTTTGGTGATTGTCTGAGTTTTTTAGGATCCCTAATCGCAGAGTGGCAGGGAGCTCTCACACTATCAAAGAACATTCATATCACGTTGCTAGGAAGAGAAACATGCTCCCCAGCCAAACTAAACACAATGACTGCAGCAAGGTTTTTGTTGCTGTAGGAGTTCTTGAAAACTTGATTCTTTTTCTCATTATTCAGTTATACATGTATTAAACAATACTCGTACTTTTTCAAAACGTTTCAGTCTGTCGCCACATCCTGTCTCGTCATTCAGTACAGAAGATGCTCACAAAGGTTTAAAGGTTTTGAGTGACTGGCTTGACCTCAGTCATTGTGATTTTGTTTGCCTCGCTGCATATTGTCATAGACACTTTACTAAAGGTTGTCACTCACTCTGAGCTTTCAGCGGCAGGAAGTAAAGGTTGTTTTTCCACACTCTGTTCATACTCTAAGATGGAGGACAAACTGGTAATTCAGTTCCCGGCCCCGCCCCAAGCTCTTACCTCAAAGCTCAATACTCTTGAGTTAAGTAAAACAAAATGAGCATCTAATAAGTAAGTGGTGTCCAGCTCTGTCAGATCCATTTAGGGTTCCCATCTTGTGCATAAAAATCAAATGTGACACAACTGGAGCTTCACTACAAGAGAAACCCTTTGAGCTGGACCCTAAAAGAGCAACAGCAAGAAAGAGAGAGAGAGAGAGACAATTCAACTAACCTCATCCAGAACAATATATGCTCAGGAGTAATTATATATTTGAGTGTAATTATAGTGCACAAATTGCATGTGTTCACTGCAGATCTTCCATTATAAAACCCATCTCCGCAGGTTGGAGCAGGCCGCTGGCTGTAGGCTACAGCTGAAATTTGTTGTGTGCGTCCCTCAACCAGGTGATATATTGCACCGGCTTATAGCCCAAAGCAGTGCTGGCTGTTTCAGTGCATTCAGACACCCTGGGCGTGGTGACCCTACACATCACCAAGATTTAACCCATAGAGACGTTTAAAGTAATAAGGTAGTTAACTGGATAGTTACTGTAGCATATAAAGCAGTTGCTGCTGCAGACAATTTGACAGAAATAGAAATCCAGAAAAATTGAATAAAGAGAAAAATGAAGAGAAGTTAAAAGTTACATAGCATTGATGGATTGGTTTGTACAGAGCCAGGCATGAGATGTGTTTGCTTTGTGCCTGACCGGAGGTTTTGGGGAGGCGGCTAGCTTTAAAAAAAAAGGTGAAAAATGCACTTCCGTAGCTCCAAGGGTGTCCTTTTTACATGTTGTGTCTAGTGGTGAGCCTACATTCTTGGTATTGTTAAGAGTTGACTTCAGTTGGAGTGAACACATACTCAGCTAGAAATTGAAGATATTGATGGTCAGTCTTGACCGTATCTGACTGCTTGTTAAAACCAAGCAGGCAAATGAAGCCAACACGAACTCCAACTGCCACTTGAGGCTGGCTACATAAGTGATTAATCTCCATAAGGCCCCTTATTAAAATATATGACGTTTAAGCCTTAATGTTTTGTTAAGGCTTAAAGTTACGCATAAAAATGGCATGGATGCTTTGAGTAACAGGTGGATGCTGTCACAGGCAGCTGTTTTCAATAACCAGGCTTTTTTTGATTAGCCAGCGGAGTCAGAACTTAAAGATAGCAACATCTAGAGCCACTACACTTTGAGCTTCACCGTGGCTCTTCAGAAACCTATGGCAGACTCACGCAGACTATGTCCATTTGTATTTATATGTTTAAAGTTTCAAATTACCCATACTGAATACAACTTTGGATTCAGCTTTCTAGGATCTATCTGATTGCATAACAACAATTTAGACTGGTAGCTGGCAGCTATGCTTATTTGTTGAGTGTAAATGACTGACAGCTTTCGGATGTCAGAATATCCCAGTTTAATTGTGATTAGAAGAGTTTGTAATAGACCTTTTTTTATGACCGATATTTTGACATGGACAAGCACAGGTCTCTATATGTACAACTGGCTCTGGTATTGTGCATGGTGGCTCACTGGAGTTGCTAATTGGGACACAAAATGAATTCCACATGTGCCTTTCAGTCAAAACGTCTTTGGTAAAAAGGCCTATTATGGTAAAAATCTTTTTTGATACTATGTGGACCATTTATAAAAGACTGGTTGCAGTTTAAATATTTGTCAGAAATATAGTAATTAGATATTTGCCACAAATCATACACGCTGCCAGTTCCCGTCATTACAACAAGAAGTGACTTGTATACATTTTGTCCCTCACAAATTAAATGTGTTGATTGAGATTTTAAACATTTCTGGAAGAGTGCCGTTGGAATCTAAAGAGTAAAACTGGTCTCAGTGATAAAAGTCTGCGGCTGCGCAGCCTTTATGGCGTGCTTTCTAAGCGAACAATGAGGTTTGTTTACAGCATGGCTTCTCGCTTTGTTATCATTCTCATTTTCCCTTTGGGGTTCATTCCTCAGATAATCCGCTGGGTTTTCAGAAAGCAGAAAATAAAGAGGGGAGAAGAGCAAAGGGGAGATAAATATAGAGACAAAAACAATGGGCAGAAAGGGAAAAGACAAAGTGGCAAATGTGGTCTGTTTTTGTCTATTAATGATAATACCATAATAGTGAGTTTGGACAAGAGATTATACCTAAGTTTGCTTACTGTATTACTGTAAGACAGTCATGTGAATGGGGAAGTATGACCGCGCTCCTCTGCCTGATGTCACATTCAGGTTTAACAAGTCTGCACAACTGTTTCAGTCTCTGTGGCAAATGCAATGTTGCAACTGCAGATTGCTGGTGTGAAAGTCTAGTTTTAACAGCTCTAATTACTAGAAAAGTGAAGACAATGCTACAAAGTCGGGAACTAACCTCCACAACAGACTCACGTATGATTTGGCATGCTTATGTATTATAATTAATTTTAAATTTTAAATTTTAATTTTCAATGAACTAACAACAAAGTGGTGTACAAAGATAAATAAAGGAGGCAGCTTTTAAGACTACCTTAATGCATATCCTGTGATGCACTGCACTTCTTTGTCCGCCAAGAGCACATACTTAGCATTGGTTTCATTGTACCGCAGGTATTGGTAAGGTAATGACATTAAGCTCTTTTGCACACTTGCACTCATTTGCCCTTTTTCTTTCTGGCTTTCTCTTTTCTTTCACACTTGCACACACTTGCGATGGTGACTCATTGAAGGGATAGAGCTTTACATGGTTAAACAAACTGTGCCAAAGAATCTCAAGGAATTAGTCTTTCACTGTCGTTAGACTTCAGAACTCTATCTACGTGTCTGCTCCTTCTTGGCTTTTCAAACTCCAGTGTCCATCCAATTCACTTGCCAAGGCCACAATAACCATGGCAGGAAAAGGGAAAACAATAGCCATGTTGATTCGCAGTGTTCTTATTTCTCTGCTCTTAAATAAAACATAGAAAATAGCGCATGTGTTGAGATAACATGATGACTTCCTGGCTTCTCTGCGGACACTCATGCCCTCTGACCTCCATATGGGGTAAACATTGAGACAATTGGTGGTAGCCTTATCAAAAATGCTCATGGTATCTCTGCACAGCCCTTATCAAACAATAGTTCTGATAGGCACACTGGGGATTGTGCTGCAGCAATATGTAAAGGGGAACCTTGGGAGATTTCAACAAAAGAGCTAAAGGAGATTAATAGAGAACAAACTGGAGCAACAAGAAATAGACTGCGTTGTGGTGACATGGCAGAAGACATTCATCATTCATCATACATGCAGAGAGAACCGTGCAAGACAAGCAGGGAAAGTGTGGGTTTAGCGATGTGATCTGGTTTATGTCGAGGAAGTGCAGTAAGTGACAAGGAGCGCAATGGTCCAGTCAACCATGGGCGTATTATAATGAATACCATTCCATGTATGAAATTAATTATGAGCACATATAGCAGAATATGAAACATAGCCTCATCCAAAGCGCACAGACTTCTATCCTGTGAATTATGGGTTGAGTGAACAGGTTTCTTCAGACATCATCATTTATGTCAGCAGGAATAATCGCCGCCTCTCTTGATTGCCACGGTCTTCACTTACCAGCTCGTCAGCATGACATCGCGCCTGAATTGGTTATTGTGTTGTGTGGTTACGCAAGCTTGCAAGGCCTGTAAACAAGCCATGTTTTCTTTTGGTGAGGCATATATAGGAGGGGTGTGGATGGGAAAGAATGCACTAACTTGTCATGCAAAGCTTCATGGGTATTAGGCCAGGAGGCATTATACAAAATTGTCATGAAGTTGCTGACGAGATATTTATGATACTTGGAATCATGATGTTTGTGCTGTGTTGCGTTAAGACCTTAACAGTTGTTAGATGTGGAGTACTTCTATGTACACTCATTAGTGCAAGGCAGAGTGCAGAGTACAGTACACAGAGTGCGAGTTTATCATGTTACCCGGTTCCATGACAAATAGCAGAATTCCATTTCCTTTCCTTCCTTTCCTCCCTACTTCCTCTGTCCACAGATGGCTCTTCGTGCACATTGGGATGGGGGTGGAGGGGGCGTGATGTTACGCAACAAGCTGGGTGGCTAGGTTTGAACTGTAGAAGAACTCAATGTAATGGGGAGGATGCAATCAAAACATATGCAGATGAAGGCAAATTTGCACAATGGATGAAGCTGTGTGTCTGAGTGCGTGAGAGGGTGCAGGGATTACAGTATAAGGGATAGTGTTCTGTTTGGACATTTTGAATAAAAGTAGGTTGTATTACAGAGATCGTGAGAATCCATCTTTCCAGGCTTCAAGTTAATGCGCTTGTGTCAAGACAACAGTAACTCGGACCAATCAGCGTCCTTTGAGGAACTACTGGCAGCTAATGGGCATGGTTTAGATGTTATAGTATTAGTTATATCAGAACTGCAGAGTATCAGAGGTATTTCTTCATTTGAAAGAAGATGCTCTTGATGCGTCTCAACGGAAAAACATTCTTCACTTATTTCTCCCTACTTACTTTGGAGGTTTGACGTACATCACGTGGCTTCTTTAATCTGATTGGTGAAGTTAGCCAGTTATATAGGAATGTGAGGAGTGGGCTTGCCCTCTGCTAAATAGTTTTTCAAGGACGATTTTCTCAACAATCCTTGATTATCCATTTACATTTGGGTCTTATTATTTTTCATTGACACGGATGAAATAGGGCATAGGGGGACAAAATTTTTGTTGGGAAGGAAATAAGGAGAGGACAAAATGGGACATCAGAAACCTTTGTATATTTTCAGAAGACAAACTTGAGTGAGCCCTTCGGGTTCTCTGCAATCTCCTCCCTGTTGGTTTTAAACAAAAGCCTCGACACCTGCTTTCATCTTACAAACTAGTTTATAATTGCCCAGTGGCTGTTTACAATAGCCAAATGTGTGTGTTGTGGTGTGTGTGTGTGTGTGTGCTGTGGGTGTGTGTGTGTGTGTGTTTCGGTGATGGTTTACCCCACTTCAATTGGTGCAGGTCCCCCAAAGGCACCGTTCTGACTCAACTGTGGCCAAGGAGTACAGCACCTGCTAACTAACCTTGGTCCTTTTTAGGATTAAGAAACCTCCATCCTCAATCTTGAAGGCCAGGAAACACACTCTTTTTAAATTGCTAACACACCCACACATCACACCATCACACTACACACACACACAGCATAAAACACATTAATTGACTCTATGCAAATCTTGCAGTACAAACATTAGATATACTGTATTACTCGTTAAATTATGCGGTTTATGATGTAGCTTTCTGTGCTTGTGTATAGTAGATTATGAGTGTTTTATTTTGTTCTTCCTGTTATTTTTTTTCTGTGTGCAATATGTTGTGTGTTTTGAACTCTATTGTAATTGGTATGTACAAAGATTATATCGAGCTGGGCTCAGGAGTAAATGGTGAAGATATTCAATAGCAAGCTGATGATTGATGTGGGAGTTGATATTTATTAATAGCAGGTTTTATTTTGGTATCGGTCATGAAATCACTGATACACAAGAGACAGAAGTAGAGTGTAAGATGATCATGGCAGTGATAAACGCGTAGGCATAATAAAACGTTGATTTGATTTATAGAGGCCTAGTATTGTTACCGGTGATTACAGATCCTGGTTTTCAGTATGGGATGTATATGTGTGTTTCATAAACTGCTGCCATTGTGCAAAATTGCCTGCACACACAGGACGTTCACTAAATCATATATGTTAAGGGAGTGAGTATGATGCATATTATAGAAAGTATTATATGTGATCATTACACGTTATTTCTGATTTATGTATAACATGGTATGATTATCCATCTCATGAGTGTAATCAGCCCATGGATGCTCTTTTTCATAATCGAGGTCGTATCCTCGTCCTGCCCCGCTCCTGTCTGTGATTCTCTCTTTGTTTTGACTAGAGCAGGAGGGACGGGGCCAGTGAACAGACTTACATAAAGCTCTGTTTGAGTTATCATGCTCTATCAACTTGTCTATTAGTTTATGTATGGCATTTCTTTCTCATGCATAACTGTTATTAGTGAATTAGATCTTGATACTCCTATTAATTGCATTTACATGGAGACACTAAGAATTATCTTTTGATATGTCGCTTATGACCTATACGTCATGTAAGAACTGCGTCACCAGCAAATAAACTTTGTTTTTGTTTGCCCAAATTTTTTCAATATCTGTTTAATGTTGGGCGCGCGTCTGGTTAAATATCTTTAATTAGTCTGAAAACAGATGTCCTTACATGGGCTGCCAGACAACAGAATACACACTCGGCACATGATACGTTGAACGACATCATATTTTTCCCCAACCAAATTCTCTTTAGTGGTAGATGAGGTGGCTTGCTTGCTAGACGGGTACATAAATTAACAGGGTTCCCAAAGGAGGAAGAGTGTGCAGAATGTGAGGTCGATCACACACACACACGACAACACACAACACACACACACACAACACACACGAACACACGACAACACACGAACACCAGATCCAGACCTGGGGGTTCAGAGGCATGCGGTTTAGGGTAAATGTTGTTGTTTCGTTAGCTTGCATTGGCCGCAAGTATGGGGTTGGGGTTAAAACTTGGGGACACAGCTTATTTCATAGTTTTCTTGGTATTATATAGATTTTCTGTATTTTTGGGTTTAGCCGAAACACATAAACAGCATGTTCACCAATACGAGGACCAAATAAAAGAATGTAAAACTACAGAGTTTAGCCGAATGAAGTTTCGAGGCTGGGAAAAATAACGTCAGGGGCGGCGATGACGACACTTCGAGACTTTCTTGGCGGTGTGATTTATAGTAATTCCAGCTCTCAAGTTATAGAAGCTGGACAGTTAGGCAGTCTTGTGCGTACTTGTATCACCATGAGAGCACATGACCTCAATCAAACAGAGACGTTATTTTTTTGAAAACGGCGGTGTTTTACGCAGCAGGGTATACAGTACGAATGTAGTAGAGAGAGCATACGAGTTTTCAAATTGGAAGCGGTTAATTTGAGTTCCAGTTTCTACCCCACACACTCACGTACCCGACACTGGTGGATGTGAGTGTATGTCGAAGACATGTTTAATCGGCACAAAGCTCGAGATGAGTGTTTGCTTTATGTGGCGGAGTGCCCACGCAGCTGGATGACAGGAATGTGGTGATATGATTGAATGCTTTACAACCTCGTCTTCAGGCACCGGCCAACAGTCCGGGAGAAGATGAGTGGTGTGATGTTGATTTAAGTTAGCGGGTTTTAGGATGATGTAGGTACTTGGGTCAATTGGAGAGTATGAGAGGAGTGAGGTTTACTTGTGGCCTAGGTGGAGTGTTTTTAGGTGGGTGTCTTAGAGCTCTTGAACGCCTAGTCTTTTCGGCACCCTTCTGACCTCAGACGTGAACGTGTACATACTCATTTCGCTCCGATTTTCTTGTGATGTCGTGATTTTTGTGGTATCACCACAGTGAAAGGGGTGCATAAGCATTAAATTGATCTGGATGAGTGGGATTTGGTGTGGTCTGTTTTGTGGTGGGGTGTGCCTTCTGGGGTATTTGAGGTGTTCCGGTGTTTGTAGTAGTATAACTTGGAGCAAGATTCTGGTCATTGCCATCCTAACACGCGTCCAGCTTGTGTCCTAGCATCAGGATGCGTAGTTGGCGCCTCAATAGTTTGCGAGTCTGTTTCTGATTTTGATTCTTGCTAGTGGTAACGAGCATTGAAAGTCCAGACCACTAGTGCTCTTGTTGCGTGGGGATCTGTGCAGACGCTACAGGGCAATAGTCCGAGGTGGCATCGCAGTTGGATAGCTTACTGGTTGGGTTGGTAAAGGATGCGTGTTTACCTTTTTGTTGCTTCCTCCTATCGGATCAGTTGGTGGAGAGGACAGAAAAAAACAGGAAGAAGCGTGAAGTGCGGATTGTGTGTTTTGCCTGGGTTCAAGAACACTGACAGATTTACTACGCATTCATCTTGGGTGTTAGAATAGCCACACTATGACTTTTGGGCTGTGACGACATCCTGAAGCTTGTCGTGAAGTTCTATGTCGATGCCATGCTTGAGATCAAAGGGCGAAGTAAGGTATTTCATTTGGTTGTCTCGTATCTTGGAGTGAGTTGTGAAAAAAGTACGAGGGTGAGGGGGTGTTCTTGCAGGTTGGGCTGGATGCACGTTCTGTAAAGATCTGGAGGGTGCTTGTTGGCTGTTACATGTATGCCTTTAAGTTGTGCTGTTGCTGGCATGTGGTCTAAAAACGCCGCCTGAGTTGATGGGTACTCGCCATCGATCAGACTTCAGTATGAACAGCCCAGTTGTTTATTTTTGGCATGAGCAATTATCATCACAATGGTTCGTTGACTCTTATGGTGTCATCGAGTGGCGCTTCAGATTTGTCCTTATTGATCGTGGTGGGGGGCAATGGATCCAGAAAAGAGTGCATTGAACAATTAATCAAAATTAAGTTCTAGAAAGTGGTTGTTGGGGGGGATACAAGTTTGGGACCACTGTTGAGTGTTATACGTTTTCTTTGTTGTCTGGGTACAGTATGTTGAATAGTTGTCAGAGTGGTTAGAATTAGGTTTGGGATTAATGCTGTAGACACGTTCAGTTTAAGACTGATTTTAGGCAGATAGTTCGTCTAAGTTTATCATTTTGACCGGTTTTAGTCGAACCTGACCACAGACGGTACGTTCACATTTGGTTGACATGTGTGATTTGGTGGTTTGTTGGAGGTGTTATCGAGTCACAGTTTACTTTCTGTATCCGCGTCCTTTGTTCA
>NW_023340095.1:5249131-5249356 GCF_004916995.1 Morone saxatilis | reverse complement strand
GGGCTTTACAATAGCAAATGTGTGTGTGTGTGTGTGTGTGTGTGTGTGTGTGTGTGGTGGTGATGGTTTACCCACTCATTGGTGCAGTCCCCCAAGGCACCTGACTCACTGTGCCAACACACCTGTACTAACCTCGCCTGTTAGGATTAAGAAAACCTCCATTCCTCATCTGAAGGGCCAGGAAAACACACCTGTTTTAAATTGCTAACACACACACACACACAC
>NW_023340095.1:5239831-5249052 GCF_004916995.1 Morone saxatilis | reverse complement strand
TGTGCTTGTTGATTAGTAGATTTATGAGGTGTTTTTATTTGTTCTCTTGTTATTTTTTCTTCTGTGTGCATATGTGTGTGTTTTGAACTCATGTATGTTATGTAAAAGATAATCGAGCTGGCCAGGAGTAATGTGAAGATATTACAAAGCAAGCTGATGATTGATGTTGGGAGGGAATATAATAGCAGTTTTATGGTATCGGTCTATGAAATGCACATACACAAGAGACAGAAGTAGATGTAAGAGACATCATAACTCTAGGCAATAAAAAATAAAGGCCTAGTATTTGTACCGTGATACAATCCTATCGTATTGGATGTATATGTGTTCATTAACTGCGCCATGTGCGAATGCCTGCACACACAGACTCACATAAACAAAGAAGAGTGAGTAGATGCAAAAGAAAAGGTATAGGATATCATTACACGTACCTGTATGGTATAAACAGAGACACACACTCAGAGTAATCTGAGCCCATTGGAGCTCTTTCAATCAGTGGCGACTCCGTCCTGCCCCGCCCTGATCTCTCTTTGTTTGACTAGAGCAGGAGACTCCAGTGAACAGACTTACATAAGCTCTGGTTTAGTAACACCTACTAGGACTTGCAATTAGATGGCACTTCTACCATGCAACTGTTAAATTAGATCTTGAACTCCATTACATGAGCACACAAAATATCTTTTGAAGTGCATGACCTTTAACGTACAGTAAACTTGCTGTCACACTAAATTAACTTTGTTTTTCGGTTTGCCAAATTTTTTTCAATACTGTTTAATGTTGCCCTGTTAAATATCTTTAATAGTCTGAAACAATGTCCTACATGGCTGCACACAAATACACACTGGCACATGGATACTTGAACACACATATCACATTCTCTAGTGGGTAATGAGTGCTTGCTTAGAGGGTACATTAATTAACAGGGTTCCCAAGAGAAAAGTGTCAGAATGTGAGGTCGACACACACACACACACACAGGACAGACCTGGGTCAAATGGTATTTAGGTAAATGTTGTTTGTTCTAGCTTGCTTGCCAATATGGTTGGGGGTTAAACTGGGGACACACTTATTTCATAGTATTTTTGGGTATTTATATAGTATTTTGTATTTGGTTAGCCAAACACATAAACAGCATTTTGACCAATAAAACCAAATAAAAGATGTAAAACAATAGCCAAATGAAGTTGAGGCTGGGAAAAGAACGTGGGGATGAACACTTGAGACTCTTGCTGTGTGATTTATATAATCACTCTTCAATTAAAACTGACAAGTTAGGCATTGGTGGTATTTATCACCATGAGTAGCACATGACTCAATCAATACAACTATTTTTTTAAACCGTGTTACTGCAGCAGGTCTAGTACAGTATGTAGTAGGAGAGCTCAGTTTTCATTGGAGGGTTTTGGAGTTTCAGTTTCTACCTCCCACACACTCCAGTACCCACACTGATTATATCAAACATGTTTGAGCCAAATCAGAAAGTCTATGGCATGCCCAGACTGGAGCAGAAGTGTGAAGATTGAATCTTTACAAACCTTAACACCGCCAAACAGTCCGAGAAGATGAGTGTTTATTATCAGGGAATGATGGTCAGAAGAGAAAAGTTACTGGTCAGATTTAGGTGGGTGTTTAACTCTTAAGCTATCTCACCCTTCACGCTGATTAAAACTATTTGACTCCGATCTGATCTGATTTGTACACACAGAAAAGGGTGATAAGCATAAGATCTGGAGCAAGATTTCTGGTATTGCTCTAACAGCGTCCAGCTTGTGTCCAGCACAAGAGCTGTCGCCCAAATAGTTCCTGACTTTCTGATTTTGATTCTGCATGAACACATTGAAATCCACACAGTCTCTGTGGGTGTGGCAGACCAACAGCAAATCAGGGCATCCAGATACTGGTGTTAAAGGTGTTACCTTTGTCTTCCCTACATCAGTTTGATGGGGAAGACAAAAAAAACAGGAAGAAGCTTGAAGCTGATGTTGTGCCGTTAAGAACACGCTGACAGATTTATAAGCATTCACTGGGATACCACACATGCTTGGCACACACCTGAACTGTGAATCATGCATGCATGCTTGAGATCAAGGCAAAAGGTATCAGGTGTCTACAAGGTGGAAAAAACGGGAGGGGTTCTGCATGGCTTTTCACTTCTGAAGAGCTTTTTATACCTTAGTCAATTGTGCAGGTGTCTAAACGCCGCCCTGTGAACTGCCATCGATCAGACTTCAGTAAAACAGCAGTTGAACATCATCACAAGTACTCATTTCACATTGCCTCAGATGTCCCATGGATCAGAAAAGTGCAGAAAATTAAACAAAAGTTCTAGAAGTGGTTTTGGGAACAAGAGACACTTTGATACTTTCTTGTGATGTGTTAAATTCAGTGTAAATATGGTATCTAACACTATAAAACAATATTGATTACATTGGACCGTTTAATCACTACAAGAGTACTTCACTTTACATTATGGTTTTGTGTAGTTTACATCACATCTTATAGCCCTCTTTACAACATTATATCACAGATACTGTATCATCTTATCACACATTTGGCCGACTGATAATAGCGTGTCAAAATTGGCTTGAATAAGCTAAAGTTAGCAGTTGACATATTGCAAGTAAAAACGCTGTCCTTTTACAGCAAAACACATTGGTGATGAGTGAAGAGTGGACAAGAGGCAGAACTCTTCCAGACCAGCTGGTTGGCCCAGTCCTTAAGTATGTGTTAATGACACACCGGGAAAAGTTGCATTGCACACTCAGCAATCATTCAGCAACCTAAAGGCATCCAGTCACTTTAAGTACTCCTATAAGATCTTAAGAGCTGCCTTGGATTCTTTGAAATGCCATCATACTTTTATGCAGAGTCATTCTTACAAGCATGGTGCACAGAAACAACAACTTAAAAGGTATGCCATTCCACCATGTAGTGAGGATGATGTCCGGGGTCTACACTGGTGCTTGATATGGACATATCCTGAGGTTAAACATCTCTACCTTTAAATTCCAAATTGTAGCCACAAAGCTCACATTCATAATTAACTAAAACCACCCACCCAAGTACTGTGCTACTGTAATCATTGCCCAATCAGAAATGGCTTTATCCAAAATGTTCAGCAATGTGGGGGGGGGTGTCGGCCTTGAATCAGTTCAGCTCAGCTGGTGATAATCCAAGCTGAAGTCGCTGGGAGGGTTTCTTTATGAGCATTTCAAATGTGTAGTGGAGTATGTCAACCACTGAAGCTGCACCTTCACTCTCCACTCACTCCTGGGTGTGAAAGGATGGGGGCAATGGGGGGTGGGAACTCTAGCTCATAAATCCCCAGTGTGTGCCTGCATGTGTGTGATTGCATGATTGTGCACAGATGGATAGGCAGCAAGGCAGAGGGAGGAGGAAGAGACTGTGGATAAACAAAGTGAAACTCCAGATATTGATCGTACTGCTCTCCATCTCACTCTGTTTATGGTGATTAATGTGTTCATGGCCAGTGGGTTAAAGGCAGAGACAGATATATAAAAGTAAAAAAAAAATGGAGAGAAAAGTGTGACTCCTGCAGAAAAACGTGGAATTCCTCAGATGTCTTGAGGAGAAGACTGGGGAGGCATGCAGAGACTGGTTTCCTCAGTCCTCAGCAGGCAGACCATACCAACATGTGTAGTGTGTAAGTGTATTAAACACAGACATCCATTTGCATTAGCCAAACCATGGCTAGAGGTGTACGTATTAACATGTTCAACATGGGAGGTTTGGAAATACAGCTGAAATATCTTGACTTTGATCATCATGGTCGAGAATTCCACAGAAGTCATCGGAACATCTAAAGTTGCCTTAAGTCTAACCCTGATCATTACCAGTCCAAACAAAGTTATCATAAAGAGCATTTCTTGTCAAACTAAACCCTGATAACTGATCCAAATTACCTAACCCACCTTTTTCTTTCTGTTTCCCAATAGGAAGACAATGAGATCCCTTCCAGCGTGTTAGTCAGGGACTCCCTCAAGACCCCACAACCAAGCCAGTATGATGCAGAATCAACCCTGCCTACTCCATCTGTCACAGGCTCTATTGATGGTAGCCGTGCCCAAGAGGAGGGTCTTCAGACCATTAGCCTATCCTCCGATGAGGATGATTATCTTGCAGAGCACCCTGACAGGGAAGAGATGCTGGATGTTGAGAACGCAGTGGGTTTGGGCACTTCCCACACATTTGAGAGAAGGGCTGACAAGTTCAAGCGCTCCAGCCTGAAGAAGGTTGATAGCCTCAAGAAGGCCTTCTCGCGCCAGAGCATTGAAAAGAAGATGACCCAGATTACCACCAAGATTGTGCCACCAGAGAAGCGTGAGAAAATCAAGAAGAGCCTCACCCCTAACCATCCTAAAAGCCCAACTGCCAAGAGCTCCTCCTTCAAGGTGTCTCCCATGACCTTTAACGTCAAGAAGGTCAGAGACGGGGAGGGCTCCACACAAGATATGTGCTCACCTGGGGCAGAAGCCCATGTGGAGATTCCTGCACTGGGAAGCTTAGATGGAGAGATTCCCTTGGCAGAGGTGCATACACAGGAAGGTGTTTTTGAGGAGATTCAGGAGATTCTGAATCCCTCCACCCCAGATAGCATGAAGGCAGAGCTGGCAATCAATGGAGAGGCACCAAGCATTGAGTGCGAGATCAATGGTGATCGTTGCGCTGGCCTGGCAGTTCCAGAGAATGATGATGATGTTGGCGAGGAGGAGGAGGAAGAAGAGGAACAAGAAAAAGAAAAACACAAAAGCCCTGTTGAAACAGAAGCAGATACCCAGATTCCCACAGCAACTACTGCAACAATTGCTGTAGAGCAAGTGTCTTAATATGATTCAGATTTTAGTGAACATCGATTCTAGCTTACCATTATTTCTTTTCTTCCTAAAGTTCCTACATTTATGAACACCCAGCAGACTCAAATTATCCCTCCATTGTAAACAGTTTTTCATAAAACACCCATATACACTAGAAATATACTCTCGGCTTACTAAGGTTGTCCACCCTTGAACCATTCCTGCAACACTTTGAGTGTCACCAGCATAGTCTAAATACCTGGACTGCCTACGCAACTAGACTTCACAGTATCCCAGAATCCGAATCCAGTGCAAGTGCTTCCTAAACCCTGTAGCAGGGTTGTCCAAAGAAAGCAACATTGCAGCAATGCACCATAACTTACTCCCATCAACTGGAGCCCACCTCTTCAATAGCAGCACATCTCCAGGGCGCTGGGCCAACTATCTCTCTCCTGCTGTGTTTATCTGTCTCTGGAGCTCTTTTCCTCACTGACAGATAGCCTCTTTGTTCTTTGTGGGTTTTTTTTTTGTGAAAAATAGTAAATCTTTGGCTATAGTGGTACTGCCCACAGCCGGTTGAGGCAGTGTGTTGCCAGGTTGTGCAAGAGTTGGAATGGGAAGTTTCTGGGTTTTCAGCAAAAAGGTCCTGGGTTGTTTTGTTGTGAACTACAGGTTGCTTACTGAATTGGACTGGACCTGTGCTGAAAAAGCCCAGATCTTAACTAACAGGTGACTTTAATTTAGTAGTCTGAGTGGTGTTGTCTTGCCTCCTGTCCTTCACCTGAACTTGTCAGATTGTTTGTTACTTCTATAGTGAGCTCCAATTCATCTTTAATGACCTAGTAATTTGTGACTGCCAATTGAGTAAGTAACAATAAACCTCCAGGTGCTGAGAATTAGAATAGATGTCATGAAAATGAATCGAACTAATCAATACCATGAGAATGGTAAAAGGTAAAATTGTTTGCAAGTACCATTTAACATGTTTGTGCTCAATCACAATGATGCAAATGAAGGACATCATTGCGGGATAGAAGCTGCTCTAGATGGCGAGAAAAATAAGTGAGTGACTCAAAGAACAGGTTTTAACACTGACTAACTTTCCCTTTTTGCAGCCCTTTGTCTTTCCTGCAGGGCAACTTTGTATGTTTATGTACAGGAATTATTTTGTCTTTTTCTATGTGAGGCATATTACTCTCTAGGAATTTACAGCTTATACACCATAAATTAGTAACTCTATGATTACTGCCTTGAGTGTGTGTACGTTATACAATAAATGTTGTATATGTGAATTTTTTTTCTTTGAGTTACTATGTGATACTTGGGTGTTTGTAAGCCGTCTCTTTCTTTCAGGTATCCATAACTTGCATGGTGAAATGTTTACTCAGTTTCATGTGTTTAGACATAAATGCTATCGTATACATTTGCCAGGCCACCATCACTTACCCCCCCTCCTCCTATATACATGCACACACATACTCCTACAGTGCCTTTACCTTGCACATGCTGGTATCAGTAATTGCACTCCAGAAGGGATGGATTCCTGTGTTTTGTAGATAAGAGAGCGTTTAAAACAGGCCTGATTTTTTCTCTCTCTCTCTTCTGAGGAATTCCTTGCAGCTGTCACTGTATGAGGCATAGTCAAGAAACAGAGAAAGTTTTAAGTTCGAAGGAGCTGCAAATACATTCACAATCAACTTCATAATTTGAGGTCATGCTGAAAGTTTCTATAAAGTGACCTTCCTCTTGTTGCACATTGTTAGTGCTTTCCCAGCCTAGGTTACAGCTGTCCAATGCCATGACTCCCCAAAAATAATTTAGCAACTGATACCAGGTGCCAAGGATCCAGATACTAGAGAGGTCACAGAAGTGAATAAAGGCAGAGGACAGCATTTCTAGCTTTGACGGATGACTCCTGCTCAGCCCATTTTTCATGCTCTTGGCCTCCTTGTTGAGACCGTGCAAAAAGGGGAAGAAGCTCTCTGGAGCCACAGGTGTTCTGCCCCTGTGGAGGCTCCTGGGCATGAGCTTGTAGTGGAAGGGGGACAAGTGTGGGTGTTGCGAAGTGTTGGAAAGGACTTCAGGTGTTGGAAAGGATGATAAAGTTGCCTTGGGGTTATGCATATGTGCAGCCTGGCAGAAAGGTGTTAAAATTGTGAGAGTCTCAAATGCAATTGAGCGTGGGAACTGAAATATGTTGTGGGGTATACATAATATAATCTAACCTATACCCCACTACATTCATTATACTTTCTTTTAGATGAGGTAAAACAATGGATTTTTAACTTCTTTAACTACTTCTTTAATTCTTTAACTCAAAATATAGTGCCCTAAATATGTTGATGTCCTAACTATGCAAGAAAATGACTTTATTGAGGTCTAGTGGAAACAGGAGAAAAGCCGTGCACATGAAATAGCAGAAATATTTTCAACAGTAGTTGACTTTAAAGCCTTAGAGTCCTTCATGCCTTACAAAAATGAACATTGTTCAGTGGGATCTTTAATAAATAATTTGACATACATGATTTTAAATAACTTTACGTTATCTTTGCTTAGTTATTCTGAAGATTTTTTTTCTTTTGAATTCTTTTTTGTATAAATCATCTTACTGAAAAGGGATTGAATACTAGGCTCGTGTACCTTCTGTGTACAGTAGAGGTTCAAATGTGACTGCCTTTAAGGTATTTTCTGCTTATTCGTGCAAATGTCTGCTGATTATAAACATGTAATAGGCATATCTAGATTTGTGTATGTGTGTAAAAGTCTGTTTTTATTTGTCGTGAAATCAAACAGTTAAATTTTGGATAATATATGAGAAATTTTTTTGTTGGAAAGTTGAAACTCCACGTTTACTACAGCGTTGTCAGGTAGTGTTTAACATCATCTTTGTTCATACAAAGTTTTTACTGTCATGGCCATTTAGTTAATAACTTAAACCAAAGACGTTTCCATCACAGAAAAAAAGATTCCCTGCCACTTGAGTGTTTAAATGTACTCCTGACACTTGTTTCAAGCATCTTGTAAACATGCAGGCATTTCCTTTTAAAAATGTAGTATTGTATACATCAATAAAGATTTTATAACATTCAAGTTTTGTGTGGGGTGTTTATTTGCAGTATGTCAGGTTAAATGAATGTCACTGCACATGAATTAGATAATAGTAGTTAATGTTCTGTGCGTCACTGCCCAGTGACTCGCGTGCTTGACCTTTAGTGCCCAAGGAAACATGTAGTTAACGTTTTGGTGTGCTTATGCCACTGCCAGTTTGGAGATAACTGTAGGTCACAGCATTGTAATCTAGTGAACCAAAATGTAGGAAACAGGGTAGTGGAGGATTAACCTCGGTGGAGGGAGTGGTTCGATAGCTCAGCCCTTCTTTACATAGCACGGTTTGTGGATTGAGAGTGGTCTATATAATGAAGATCAAATGTGTTGGGATCAGAGCCGCAATAAAGACTTTCACCGATATTTGATCACATACCCTAGCATTGTCTATCCATCCAAACAGCTTTAGTGTTAATTTCCCATTATTTGATGTGTCTGTCTTTTAGATTTCTGCCTTCACCTCCACCCCTTTCCAATAAAGGTGGGTGGAATTAAGTTTTGGTGCTATGAAAAGCTGAAAAACACTTCACAAAGTGTCTGAGTAATACTTAAAACACACCTTAAACTGTTTTTATTGGACTTTCTACAGAAGACACGGTCCCTATTGTTCTAGCATGATCTGTGGCGTATCCAGAGTAACAGGACACGTTTCCATTCACCTCCATTGTATTTGGGTAGTGGCAGAAATCTCAGGTAGTTTGCATTTAAGACCCAGGAGTAACGTTAATTTGGCTTTGAATATTAAAACTGTCTGCAAGCATGTTGCAAAGAAACACACACAAAAGTGAAAAGACGACTATTAAAGTAAATGCCGGCCACATGAAGAACACACAGGGAGTCAAAACTGAGAAAGGCAAGACATGATGTGAAAACAAGCAGAGCAGCAAAGGTAAGGACATTTGTTTCACATCCAGACACTGCAAAACGATCAAAACACATAATAACATAGTAGTGTTGAGGTCTTGTGTGTGTGTTTTAGTAACATATTGTAACGTTATATGTTGCATTTATCGAGTTATTCCAACGTGTTGCCGTAAAAATACCTCCGAGGAGGGTTTTTAATCAACTTCCGTGGGTGAGCCGAGGTGTTTCTATGGTGTTTGTCTCCCTCCCATGTCCGAACCCGCGCTAACACCTTGTGCTTCTTCTACTACACCATCCATCGTCATTACCGGTGGCACAGCTACAACAAGCTACCACAAAAAACATACAAATATTTATTCGACTCATTTTCTGAAATACAAGGACAAACGCACCCTGAACTAACGTGTGAGTGATATCATTAAAATGATTCTTCATGAG
>NW_023340095.1:5238894-5239806 GCF_004916995.1 Morone saxatilis | reverse complement strand
TAGTCACGGGTGGCCGAGGGGAGGTTAAGGCGTTGGACTCGAAATCCAATGGGTTTCCCGCACAGGTTCGAATCCTTTTTCGTGACGATTTTTTGCTTTTTTTTTTAAGTTACGAAACAAGAACACAGCAATCAAATTCAACGGATTTATAATTATATATACGGCTGTGGCATACATTATCCTTATTAATAATTATGTATTAATAATATTCGCTCCTCGCCCGGTGCGTCCCGCGACCCTGCGTTCGGGAGCATTGGGCGACCCAACGGCCGCTCACCTGGAAACGGTGCCCCCCCAGCTACTGCTGCAGGAGCCCCCGCAACCGCAAAGTCTTCGGTTACCATTAGCAACGGCAGGGACCCACGGCGTGCCAAAAGATGAAATTGGGCGTACGGGGGATCATGTGGGAAAACTATGGACCTCCCCATTTCCCCCCGCCCCCTCTTTTCTTATTCTTTTTCTTTTTTTTTTTTTAAACGTCTTTCCCCCTTTCTCGTCACAACTTATATTGGCTTTCAAAATACTGAAATAAACTAGGGACTACTTGCATCGGTTTTATACAGGCTAACAGTCAGATGTGTCTTTGTCATGCGTAGTAGCGCTCTCCGTAAGCAGCACAGTGTGATCGTGATTTACCACTTGATGCACTAGCAGGACTTCTTATATAGTTGAGCCTTGGTGGTTGAGTCGTGTTCAGCCTTCTCAGCCACACACCCTTGTCCTCTAAATCTCACTGAAAATTGTCAGTCCTCTGCCAGTGTTACCCCCCCCCCCCCCCCAACATACACTGTCCTAACCCTTCCCTATTTTCTTTCAAACTATACACCCTACTTGAACACTTGATGCACTTTCTTCTCTTAATTTATGTCTGGGCAAGGTTGCCTGTCATTTAAATCAGGAAATCAGCTTCTG
>NW_023340095.1:5238278-5238835 GCF_004916995.1 Morone saxatilis | reverse complement strand
GGGTCTTCTCTCTCTTAACCAAACTGTATCCGAAGTGACTCTGTGACAGGAAAGGTGTTAGTTTTGAATTTTTAATGGTAGATTGAAACTGTTTTTTCATACATGTTTTTCTTGTTTGCCATCAATTGTACCTTGATCAAGGTGGGACCACTTAAATACTGGCAAAACGGTTCACCGAATAAATTTTACAGTAATTCTGCTGCCACATTTGTTTTTTTTTGTTTTTTTTTTGTTTTTTTGTCGTTACTGTTAATGTCAATAAAATATTTGTCCAGTTTGTTATACTGCACTTCAAAATGTTTAGAATGGCCTAGTGTAGTAATATGGCTAGAATTAAATATATTTAACAGTACCACAATCAACCCCCTACACAAGAGCAGTAGAACGGGGCCCATTACCCCTCCAAGTGACCACTTAGGGCCTGGCATGGTTTAAAATGACACTGCCATCTTTAGAGCACCATGCTATCATTAACAGATTATTTTATTCTACAGCACCACCAAGTACCTTCAAAAATAAACTACATGTACTATATGTGCTGTATTTGAGCAGTGTAC
>NW_023340095.1:5215477-5238219 GCF_004916995.1 Morone saxatilis | reverse complement strand
TTTTTTTTGTTTTTTTATTTAACTTCCTTTCTCACTGCAGTTTTTCTTTATAAACCGAAAGCCTTTTTTCTATTCTATGCATTGCATTAATTCCATTTTAAAGCAATGCATTGCTTACATCAAAACCCTGTTTCTTCATATCCTTTGTTGCACCAAGCACTTATGACCTCCGAATGTTAACGTGCCCCGCTTCACTTTCGATGCACTTGCACTTCATTTTCAGTGTGTCCAAACACAGAGCGGGTAGAGATGCTACTTAAATTTAGATTATTTTACATATGACGCACACTGAGTCACTCATGAGTCTCATGCTTAGTCTAATGCACAACTCTCTTATGTAGGGTGGCATAGAAACAAAGCCACTGTCATTGTTCTGTGTGTCACTGTAGCTACATTGCATTTAAGAGTGCAACAGGGCTGTAGGACGACGTAAATCTACTTATAACTTGAAATAAAACCCGGTCTTTTATGTTTAACTCTGCAGTCACGTGGGAATCTGAACCATGTGTTCAAAACATGTTTGTGTAATTCCACCTATGATAAAACTGAAACACTTGTGACACTGGAAGTTGAAACACATGAGAAGTGTGGCAGGAAATGTGATGCTAGTCGCTCATGTGTCAACACAGATGAATGTCATGAGCTTGGGACTTCCTCTTAGCAGTGGTCAATCAGCAGTGTAGTCGCATCATGTGGCTTACCGTATTATAAATTTCCCCTGATGTTGGGGCCCAGATAAAGGTTTCTGCCCGTTGCCCCATCAGCTATGGCAGGGTCTGTTATGTAAATTAAATAACTAACCTAATATTTTCAACATTTATGGAAATATGCATATGATATTGTTCAGTCTGTTTAAATATGTTAACAAGGGCATCAAATAAACAGCACATGATTATGTTGCAAAATTCGAGAAGCAGGCAAAATGTAAGTAACAATGGGACTTAAAAGATTTCTGATATACTCGAATTTCTTGAATATCTTGATTATTTGTCCAGTGTTTATTTTGAATTCAGAAACTTTACATGAACTAATGCTTTCTCTTTCAATTATGCATACAGTGTGACATCAAATCTCATGACACAGATGATTCAGATAATGAGGCATGGGTTTGTTTATGGGGAAGCACCATGGTTTTAAGAATAACCAAACAGTGACAAGTAAAAAAGTCAACAAACCCTTGACAAAGAATTACTGGAAATACAAAAATCGATTTAAAAAAAGTAATATGTCAAGAAGTGTGGTTACAAATACAAGTAGAAGTATAGTGTGTGACAAATGCAACTAAACTGATAAAAATAATATAATTAATGATGTCTTTTAATATACAAAAGTAGTTTTGTATTACATCCACAGAAATATGAGAAAAGGACATCTTTAACAATACATCCAACTATATTTTAAAGTTTGGGTTTTTAATTTGATTTATGAAATCATGTCTGTCACTTTTGAATTGTGGAGCAAATCCAAATCTGTGTGTGTGAGGCAAACAGGAAAATGGACCTATGATTAGGGTGATGGGAGGGGTGTAGAGACATACATAGTTTGTTCTTTGTGTCCTTGTGACATATTCATTGCCTCTGTCAAAGAAGACACCACAATGACTGGTGAGTACTTGCATCCCCATAATAACTTACATAAAAACTTGCTTTTAAATTGATTGAATTGATTTAATTATTGCATGTATTCATAGCAAACAATTTGTAACCTTTACTGTGTCTCTTAAATATGTAAAAGGACATTTATAATTCAGTATCTTGATGGAAAGTCTATAAAATCAAGCAATATAGGTTATTCTTTTAATTTGAAACAATAAAAATGACATTTTACTGTTTCATGCTATTTATTTTAACACTGTACGGCACATTAGTTTGTTCTGTAGTTTCATCTGTAGATGTAAAGACGTGCTGTGACAGCCTTTGTATGTATACCCTGTAACTCTGGACAAACGTGTCTATTGCTACTATTATGTATTAGTTACTATTATTATCACCACTGATCACCATACAGACCTGGCCTGCTTTATTTTGTGCACTTATTGTATATTGTATATTTTATATTATTGTATATTTTTTTTATTGTCCATTCTTTTCTTTTATCTTTTAGCATTAGTAAATGTCTTTATGCTGCTGAAAATTGAATGTTTACTTTTAGTATTAGAAAATGTCTTGATCTTATCTGTTTGTGCCTGTTTCACTTTATCTGTTTCACCACAGTGAGCAAACGTCCTCTCGATTGCCTTTGTGAAGTAACTGACAATAAAGCTGACTTTGACTTTGACTAACATATAGTCTGATCTGTTAAAAAGTAACTTTAGTATTTTGATTAAGCTTATGTTAACAGGTTTATAACTAAAATTGTATTTTAATTGCTGTCCTCAGATCCAAACACATCTTCTTTTGTCTTAGACTTCGGCTCTATATACGACGAGCTCAACTTCACTTACAATTACACGGAGTTCGTCGCCAACCCTGAAACGCAGCCCTGCAACCCTTTCATCTTGCCACATGGAGTGATGATTGGTGTCACTGCTTTTTACGTCCTCATCTTTCTGCTGGCGATTCCTGGAAATATGGTAGTGGGGCTGGTGATTGGCCTCAGCACGCACTCCCTCCCTCCCTCTGACCTCTACCTCCTTCACCTGGCAGTTGCCGACCTCCTGGTGGCCTTTACTCTCCCGTTCACGGCCATCTCTGTCATGATGGGTTGGGTGTTTGGAGACACCATGTGCAAAGTTGTCACCATCCTCCAAGAGCTGAGCTTCTACTCCAGCATCCTCTTCCTTACTTGCATTAGCGTGGACCGTTACATGGTGATTGTGCGAGCTATGGAGGCGCGCAGGGCTAACCGACAGCGGGTCAGCTGGGCGGTTTGTGCTGCCGTCTGGGCTGTTGGAGCACTTCTGTCTCTGCCGGGGCTGTTCAACTCTACCTACTTATCTCAAAACTCCATGCAGAGTGTGTGTGCCGAACAATATGATCCCAGCAGTGCTGACCTGTGGCGGCTGGCCACCAGAATTCTTCGCCACACTTTGGGTTTCCTTATCCCCTTGGCCATCATGCTGCCCTGTTATGGAGTAACCATCAAGCGCCTCTCTCACATCCGTGGAGGGCTCCAGCGGCATCGAGCCATGAGAGTGATTGTGTTCGTGGTCTTCGCCTTCCTGCTCTGCTGGACCCCCTACCACATTGCAGTGATGACAGACACATTCTTCAGGTCAAAGATAGTGCCGTACCAGTGCCCAGCGAGGATGGTGGTGGATCAGGCCATGTTTGCCACCCAGAGTCTGGGCCTGCTTCACAGCTGTGTCAACCCAGTGTTGTATGCTTTTGTGGGAGAGAAGTTCAGAAGGAGGCTGCTGCAGATAATGAGGAAGATGGGCATCGTGGAGAGAGCATCATTGACGAGATCCAGGTCTTCACTGTCATCAGAGATCACATCCACGTTCATGTGAGAATACCGAAGAGGCACTTTGAACTATTCGGCTAAATTGATCATATCATTGTGTTTACTGCTTGATCTTAGGTTCTGCTCAACAGATGACTAGTTTTGATACTTTTCTATTGAAGCTTGTATTTGGTTGACTTTTCAAAACTCAACCAACAAAAAAACATTTGACTAAATATGCCTTGCATTTAGCTAATATTGTAAATATGTTTTAATACTTTGTTATAATGTTTTTTCTTCTATCTTATGTAACTTTTGGTTTCAATCCTGTGTACACCAGGGTCATGTTGCTTAAAAATAAGCTGTAAACATGTTTTGTGGTTACCCATTTAAATCCCCTTTCTTTCCTCACACATGCCTAGTTTTGAGAACTGCAGAAAACACGTTTGTCAAGTTTCAACTTTTTTGGTTTGACTATATTTCCTCACAATAAAACCATGTCACAACATCAAGAAGAAACATCCGCTGATGAACAACTTGAGATGCAACTGAAAGCTCTGGACAAAGGCTAGATTTGGACCTGGAGTTAAAACTGTTGTGTAAAACCTGTACTGTATGAATGTGTGAATTACCAAAACTATTTTATTTGAAAAGCATTTTACTTCCAGCTCAATGTGCACTGTATCAACTGCAGCAGTATTTTTTAAAAATGTTTATAGTAATATATTCAAATTCTTGTAAGTAAGACTGTTTGAATGTTATGTATATTTAGCTAAAGAAAAGAATTTGTAGTGTTTGTATAGTTGCAATTATCATTAAAGTTTTATATAAACATTTACACTGCTCTCTGTTTCCAGTTAATATAACACCATTGAGTCATCTGATAGAAGATGGGACCATTTAGAAACTAGTGGGGTTTTTTCTTTTTTTTTTTTTACAGCTTGAAATAATAGAAGTGATGACTGCAGCAGAAACAATACAGCAATCACTGGAGGTCAGAGAGGCAACGTTGTATGCCTATGTACCGAAGAAAGTGCTGTTTTATTACAAAATGATGTCTGGGAGGTGCAGCTGAACAGGCACTACTATAGCAGAAGAAGAACATTATTTTAATTAAATTAGATAGTTTAGTTACATTACGTGTCTGTTTCCACAGTTGATTCAGGTTTAAAGCTTTAATGATTCCCACAGAACCAAATCAGAACTAACATGGTCAGGTTAATTCAACTAAATGAATGTGCTTGTTGCATGTTACATTATAACCATAGCATTAACAATTTATTTGTATTTTCTATAAAGTCTTTCCAGAAAAAGACCCAGTTACTATGGATAGTTGCAGTTTTTATAAATAGTATTTTACTGGAAATCCATACACATTAATATAAGCTAATAAGCATATTCTATACACTACTACGACCACCACCACCATCACCACTACTACTACTAAATAATAATAATATTAATTCTGTAATGTGAATTTGATGTGGAATATATTTATCTCACTGGTTTTTGAGTTTTGCTAACACTTTAGGCTAATGTTTGCTAAAGGTGTCTGACTGGATTGTCTGCTTGTGGCAGTATTAGATAGTCCACTTTCAGGTTTGTATGTTTCTGGCAACTTTAGCTAACACCTAGTTCATTTATTAAGGATGTAGTAATAAAGTATTTAGCTATAAGTTATAAGTTGCAGTTCAATTTTCTGTTGTTTTATATTTTAAATTGTTGTGAGCTCCACTATTAAGAATCATTTGACTTCAGTTGGCTTGAAAAATTTCCATTTATAAAGATTTATAAGTAATGCTAACTAAGTTTTCATCCTTTTCTTTGTGTCTTTCAGGTGTTTTACACAGCACCGCCTCAACTTAGTCAGTAAATATAGAAGATACTTAAAATATCTGTTATAAGGCCGCAGCTGCCAGCTTGCAATGCTAATGCAGTAATACTATTTTCTTTTTCATGATATTTGACCACCTCAACATAATCTGGAGGCAATTATCAGCCTCTACATTTGACCTACAAATTAAATATCTGTCCCATACTGACCACTCGCCCCTCCTCTGCCTCTGTGCTAAGTGTTGCACCATCTCACATGTTCTACTGACCTCAGGTTGGCTAAAAATGACAAGGGGGTGGGAGCCTAGCAGTGAGTGGGCAGACGGATCACCATGCAGCTGTCATTGTGAGGCTTGCTGGGCTGTGACTGTCATTTCCCCCTTCGGACTGACTGGCAGAGGTAGGGGGAGATCATGAGTGGGGTGGTTTAGCTCATGGGACGAGATTGGGGGGGGCACTGTGCAACTTGTTGGACAGGACTTGATGCTTACATTCAAACAGAAGTCAAGCAAGAACAGACCTGAAGACTGCTGGGAGTAAAGAGGAAACTTACTCAAGATTCACACACCTTCTGCGGAGAGGTTTTGAGAAGTCATACTCTGTTGGGAAATGGTTACAAAAGGCTGATCAGGAAAAGGGAAGGAGAAAAGCAGGGCCGTCACTTCCAAGAGACAAGTCAAGGGAGCTGTTAATGCAACATGATCCAGTGGGTCTTGCCCTAAAAATACCTCTCGGCAGGAGAGTGGCTGCTAACTCTATCTGCTTAATTACCTGGCAATCAACAATTTATTTTTCTTCTTCGGACAACAACTGAGGTCAGAGCACAGTGATTTGAGGAGAATTTATCCATGGCGGAAGTGTTTCTAGATATTTTGATTTGGCTTTTCAAGTAAAAGAGTTAGACTATCTATAATTGAAAAATGTGAGAGCCTTGTTAGCTGTAATGTATATGTAAAGCCTGCTCACAGACTCTAATGCCCTCAGTAGAATTTGGTTTAGAAAACTGAGAGAGGGCCTGGCCCGTGTTGTAGTCATACAGTCCACATACACATTTACAGAATCCATTGTAAGTTGATATCAAATCAGTCCAACCATGAGAAAAGCTGAGGTGCAAATGACCCTGAAAAAAGGGGCAGACGAAGCAGTGGCACCCCCGAGCCCCATCATCCCCCCAAAGCGGTCCAAAGCGAGCCCAGAGCAAGCTGTCCCGGAACCTCGAGGACCTGGTCTTCCCACCCCAACTCCACCAGTTTTTATACGCAAAATGAGGAACGCCGCAGTGGGGACAGGCTGTGACATCCGTCTCAAGGTAACTGTGGCTGGAGACCCCCAGCCGTCCCTGTACTGGTACCACAATGATGACCTCCTCAACATGGAGAACCAGGAGTACGGAGGGCTCTGGATTAGGGATTGCAAACCCAGTGATGCTGGCCTCTACACCTGCATCGCCAATAATCACCTGGGAGAGGCAAGGAGCAGCGCTGTACTCGCTGTCTTGGATCTGGGTGAAGGTAAAACTTAATGATTGCATTTAAAACGTCCGGTCCTCTAAAAGGGACGTTTTTGTTTTTTTCTAGATTTACTTTTTAGCATTGCATGTGGTGTCTGAATCAAATACTGTAAGAAAATAGGATATTATACTTAAAATAACTATTTCAAAAAACAGTTCCTCCTTTCTTTACAATAACGTAGATTGTATCTATCTGATATCACAACATAGTTCAGTAATCTAATTGTCAAGCTCACTGTAACAGGTTTTCACTACAGAATGATTTACTGGAATAACTTACATGAAAATTACCCAGAAAATCATTTTCATCTGAAAAGGCCCAACCACCTGACTAGCAAGAAGTAACTTGAAAACATAATGTGAGCTTCCTGTCTAGCTGTCTAGCTTCCTGTTGCATGTCCTGGATTAAGTACTACATTACTGTAAGTGATAAAGATGACTAAAAACTTTCCTCAGTTATTTAAAAAAAATAAACATTTGCTACAAATAATGAAATTATCCTTTTTTCTGTTTGTTTCATGGCTCTAAAAAGAAAGATAAGAGAGGAAACAAAATGCAAATAAATATAAATCAGATATCCAGGCGTTGTTTTTAGATATAAAGCCAAAACCCTCTCTCTTTCCCTTTTCTTATGGGTGTTTAATTTGGGCTATACATATATTTAATTCCATTCAAATATTTCTTTGCTACATATATCATAGCATACAATAGGAGCAAATTTGAATACTTTGAAGTATTGCAAAATATTACCTGCAATTGATATATTTCCAAACATATGAAAAGAGATTGTAGGTTAGTGTTAATGTCTAATCCTGGGTTTAGTTTTCCCACAACTGTTTCCCCAAGAAGCTGAAAATAGGCACAAAAGCAACAATCATAGGAATAAACTGGTACTGTTCACAGACATCAGTATCATCAAGAACTATTTTGGGGAACTTGTGTCATTTAGGTGTGATAGATAATATATATACTTCACAAACTGGATTATAGCTTTAGTTCAGATTGTCATCCATTTGGATTTTAAGTTTGTCCTTATATTGTGCAAAGAGGATGCAGAGATGCAACACTACATTTCCAAGAGATGTTTTTTTGGGATATTTTTGCAAACATAGACACTTTCAGGCTCTTGGAAGTCCTTTATCTAAATTGTTTGTACCTGTTATGCTCTTGGAGATCCAGATTTGAAAACAATATTTTCTTTGTAATAGTAAGGAATTGTGGGAATCACAGTTTCAGATTAACATACAAAGAGAAAGTTAATTAGATTTTGACCATGAATGCAGAAACGCTGAAAATGAATCATTCTTTACACTTGCTTTTGACAAATTCAGCCAAAGTGAGCTTTTCAGAGTGTATTACAGTCAAATTCCTCAATGTCAAACCAAAGTAGCTCTTCTCTGTTAAAAGACAGACTAAGAAAACCTATTTTTATGCATCTTGTGATCCAGTTCTGATCTAAATTCAGCTCACCTGGGTGCTTTGACCCCCTCAGCTGCTTTGAAAAATGACATTACCAGCTCTGCAAATATGCCCTTCATATATGAGCTCAAGTACTTGGTCACTGTTCTGCAGTTCTTGGCGAGAGTGTGTAGTGGAAATCTTCAATTTAGAACTGCCTTTTCCTGCTGAGAGAGTATATGTAAGCACGCATTTGCATGTACAAAAATGTCAAGACTCATCACTGCTGCATGCGCTTCACTCTGAGTAAAGGTTTGGCAAATGATAGCATTATCTGACGGTGTAGAAAAGGGGACAGGGTGCTTACATAACAATCCCTGCTGGTTTCATTGTGGGAGCTTAAATTTGGGTACTAAAATAAAGCCGATGTCTGCAGACTGGACAGCGTTATGACAAGTACTCCTTTTAGTGTGTGCAGCAAGAAACCACAGTGTATTACATTTCCTTTCCTGTATAAATATTGGCTGCTTGGACCACATGGAGTCCACATAAAAGATGCACCATCAAACGGGAGTACTTGAAAACTGCCTAGTTTATGAAAAAGATGCTGATAATAAAACATCTCTAAATTCTACACATAGAACATAGAAAAACATAACTGAGCTTTTCTTCTTGAATTCTGTTGTTTTTCAACTTAATATAAATCAGTAGGGGTATCTTGTTTGTATCTTTTATGAATGAACAGATTGGAAAATGAACATAAGAAGCCTACAATATAAATACAGTAATCATACCAGTCTGACATTGAATAGTGATTCATTAGTTTGCATAGATTTCAGGCTCGACAAAACTTTTTGATCTTTAAATTGGTTCTTGGTTATGGCAGAATCAATTTGTTGTTTTCAGTTTTCAAAGTTGTATCACGGTCACCTCAATAATGTGTTCCGTGCGTCAGGGAAGCCACAATGTTTGGAAATACTGTACAATAGAGAAGTTTCATTAAAGTGCTATTTCACCACATCCTTGTGATACAGTATGATAGCAGTAATCATGCAAACACAGGTCACTGAGGACACTGCACAAGAAGTGGTTTTGTGTAAGCAGGCACCACAACAGTCTGACTACCTCAGCTGGATGAAAGCTTTGTTAGCATTAACAGTAAGGATTATAAGAGCAGTAATCCATATGCTGGTATCCTTTGTATTGTGTTGTGGTGCACGGATCTTAGAAGAGATAGACTGTTATTTTTATGCAACATAAGTGATGCAGATACTGAATGTCAAAAACAAAGTTAGCTCCTCAGTATTGGTCACAAATACGTAAACTTTTTTAACCTTTAAACAAGGTTTGAAAACAAGATCTTGGTTCAGAAGTTTTCCTTTGACTCTCCATTTTAACCTTCAGTTTGATTCAGCTCTACTGCTTTGCCATGTGCGTAGTCTACAGCTGTCCCATCACTCAATGATACTGCTCCAACTCTTTCTCTCTCTCTCTCTCTCTCTCTCTCTCTCTCCCTCTTTGAAAATGTCTCTCTGTACCGCCCCCTTGGTCCACCAACTCTCCCTAGTTATTTATACAGTGGAATGTGCCAGGCCTTAGATTTTTGTGATGTTAGCAGGCCAACATTTCTCCTGTTACATAGGAAGACATCACTGCTAATTTTAGCCCTGGCACTGTGTGACTTTTTTCCCCCCTCTCTCTACTGATCAGGAAAAGGATTTTATATCCAGAACATCTAGTAAATAAGGATGTCTGCCATATGTTGCGATGTCATGCATCTTTCGTGATCCATACCGTTACTGAATAATCTCTATACTCTTTTGAGTTCTGCATTTGTTTTTGTAGTCGATTTTTCATTCATTCGACAAATTAATTAACGTATAAACAGAAATAAAGATAGATAAGAGACTCAAATATGTTTTGATAGACAGCACGAATGAGTAACTTCAATATAAAAAATAAAAGTAACCTAGATCTTTAAGTCTGCATAATGGATTTTTGGCCGCTTGGGGGCAGTGAAACAAGTTGTAAACACAACATTGAAATATTATCATCGTATAAAGTTTTCCTAGTGAATGCATTAGCTTAGTAAATAGTTGACTATTTACCCATAGAAGACACAGAGCAACATTATCAATCACTTGGAGATGTGTTTTTCACTCACCTCTCTTTATCTCTGTTTTGGTCTCCACCAACTCCTGAGAAAAATATCTGGCACTTTACCAGGTAAATCACCTGCTCGTTGCTAACTTTGTCAGTCTGCCATTTGTTGCTATGCAGGTAGTGTACAGTGAGTTTACCAGAACTTCCTGGCTGAAAATAGCTGCCTGCTGCAGCTGAAAAGACGCTGATGAGAGCACAGAGAGTGAATCAATGTTGCAGCCATAAAACCAAAACAATCGGCTGAAAGAAGCTGAAACGCAGGCTACAGGCTACAGGCTTTAGGCTTGTCACTCCAACTGACAAGCCTAAAAGTATTATTATACATAGTCATAGACAAATGTATTGATTAGTGCAGCTTTAAATGAGCATTAACAACTTTTTTGGCTACTTGGCGGTAGTGGAAACAAGCTATAAACACTACACTGAACATATTATTATTATCACCTTTTGAATTGATTTGGGAAATCTGTTAGCAAACAGCTACCTATTTACACATCCAGCAGACACAGAGCAACATTAACTATAATTGAGAGTCGTGTTTCTGGTTTCTGGAGGTTCAAGTGGTGAGAGTGAACCAAACAGTAGGCCACAGGCCATAAAACCAAATCAATGAACTAAAAAAATGTTAACAAGCTGCATGTGAGTGATGAAAGATGCAGAGATGGATTATTAATGACAGCTCTGTAACGGAGTCGTAGTGATTTTATTTTAAAAGACCTATTGTTTAAAGCTTGCAGAGTAATACTGTTTTGAGAGAACCAATGCTGGGAACTTTAGATGTTGCCACTGAGCATGACTATGGCCCCTTGCCAGGGTGTTTGGATAGTTTCCTCACCATGTTGTCTTCCTCCTGGACCATGAATGTGAGTGAACAGGTGGAGCTGCAGTTACACTGTGGAAATCCCCTACACCGCCATGTTGCTTTAATAAATAGATTTAATGGTACACCAACAAATTAATGTTGTTAAACGGATAAGAAATCCTGAATTATGAAGGGTGTTGAACGACCTTCAGTAGCAGAATCACAGTAACTTTAATCTGGGTTTTCGAGTGTATGAGGGATTTCTAGTTCCAATGTTCACACAAATAACATAACATGAATAACAGTAACTTTAATCTTAAAGTCTTGGTCTTAAATTATTAACCCTCCCATAGATCAGTAGCACAGTGTGAATTGAAAAGTAACCATCACCATTATGAATGATAAGGCCTTTAGTCATGTTGTAATAAGTTAAACATGTGTAGCCTTATTGGTGCTGATAAAACTACACTGAAAATAATTATTCATTATTCATGACCTCATATTTAAAGGTGAACAACATCAAAACTTTCTTGCAGGAAACTGCAGATCATGCAATTACCAACTTACCTACACAAAATCCCTCGACTGCAACAAAATACCAATTGCTATGATTTAATAAGGTATTTTACTTTCAGGGGAGCATGAGGAATATTTCTTACTTTTTAATGCTCATAATCCATAGCTACTTACTAATAACAAAATTCTACAGTAAATGCAAAACAAAAACAGGAGCAATAATATTAAAGCATATAAATATATTATTATATTGACGGTCCATATATCAAAATGAAAAAACCAATAGAAACTGTCAATGAAACTCCATCACTGAAGGAGCCATCTTAAAAAATAAAACTGAATCTGGAGGCCAGATAAGCAGGGGCATAGCCAAAAATTACCTACTGGGGTGACCAGTAATGATTCTATTAGCAGAAACTTAAAGACTAATCTTCCCCTGTGAAATATGAAATCAAATATGTTTTAATAGACAGCACAAATAAGTAACTTAAATGTAAAAATAAAAGTAAAGCAACAGAGCAATAAAGATGATGATAAAATCTTGATCTTTGAGTCAGCATTAATTGATTTCTGGCCACTTGGGGGCAGCAAAACAAGTTGTAAACACAGCGCTGAAATATTAATATTAAGTTGTTATCGTGAATGTGTGAAATCCCCGAAAAAACCTAGAAAAAGAAACAGGAATTAAAGACAAAAAAGACAGCAACTTAAAATGCTACTTTCTAGTTCATTTTAAAGTGTGCGTTTTCATTTGCCAGATTGAACGCTAGTCAGAACCATAAACTTTCAATGGTCAGAACACTGTTTTTTTAATGGGTAACCATGGCAACATCTTGTGCAGAGCTCACTTGTTCTGCTGTTTTGTAACATTTTCAGCAGGAAACCGAGTTTGTTTAGAGCGCAGAAAGAAAATGGTGACCCTGGCCAGGCGTTTGGTTAAACAAGCTGATTTTGTAACATTAAACAAATAATTTTTTTATTTTTATTTGTTTGGCCACTTGGGGGTAAAGGAACTCAACAATAAGGTGATAAACACATAGAGTTAACACATTACCACCCTCTAAAGTTGTTATTTTCATGGGAAATTAAACTGCAGGTCATAAAATCAAAACAAAACTAAAACCCCCCCAAAAAGAGGGACTGCAGAGTTAGTTAATAAGTCTCCATGGGTTCATTACAACAAACAGCTCCTTTCACATTACATGTGATAATTTTATCTGTTTTTAATATACAAATTTTGATTAGTGAAGCTATAAAAACAAATGCTAATACTACATTAAAGGTGCAATACTGCTACATTTAAGCATCAATACGTCATTAAAGCCAAAAATAAAACAACATGGAAGGAAAGCTGGATAGATTGGCAATCTCTGCATTCATTGTGTGTCACCAGCAGTGTTTGAGATAACATGTTGTGAAATATCACTCCAATATATAACACACACTAATATCTATACAGTTACACTGAGAGCTGCTACAGGTTATAATTCCAGCACATAGTCTGTGCCAATGCACGCTGCAGCTAACACTATAAAAAATTGTGTTATTTTTGTCAAAAGACTGAGCCTTATGATAGATTTCCCCTTTGTTAAATTAATGTTGAATTCATGTATGAAAAAAAAAGAAAAGGTCTATATAAAGTGCAGCTGCCAAGGAAACAAGAAGGCACTCTCCATGACCTGAGATTACATAATCAACAGACCGTGTAATTAATTCTGTAGATATTCTGAACTATACGTATTAGTGGCTGCAACCATTAGATATTTAGTATGAATTATTATTGATGTGCCTTCATGCGTAATGCATTAATTTAGTGCCTAGGTTTATTTACACATATTTTCTTCTTGTGTGTACAAACTCTCAGCATGCTCACGGTATTATTTTGTCCCCAGCACTGTGTGTTGCTATGTGAATTGAAATGTCATTTCTAAGCACAGCTATTTCTGTGTACCGATTTATACTGAAATGAAATGTATAAGCAGTAATGCCTTTTCCTTTGCCTCAGGGGAAAGAATTCTTAGATACTGAGTCATTCGAAATGTACCATGTGATAACGTTTACAGAATACTATACAGAATTATTGCATCAAAAGCAGCAACTAAAATTGTCATGTACACTAATACAATAGCTGTATAATCTTTTAGGAGTATAGCAGTTATTACAGCAATTAAATCAATCATATCCCTTGGAAATAGGATTGCTTTGTGTAGTCAGTCTAAGCTGCCAGTAACACATTTGCTGTGAGAGCTAACAGTGTTCCAGCAATGCAGAGGAGTGAGGAGGTCCCTTTAGCTGTTGCAGTGATTCTCCCCTTCTCTGTCGACAACACAACATCGGCTCATTACACCAGTTGAGGAATAAAGACACAGACACATGGGGAGGAAGGGAAAAATGAAAAATGTCAACCAATGCTGTAGAACACTGATCTCAAGAGGGCTGGATCACTCCCACTGGTTTTTCTGCCTATCGGTGTGCACTGCCTGTAGGGTGGAACACAGCGGGGGAAGATGCTTACACTGTCGCTGGCTATTGTGTGGACAGAGGGGCTCCCTCAGAGTGGATGATATGCATTCAACAGACATTTGCACCTGCGGATGGAGGTTTACGCTCTATGCCTTTCAGAAACGGATTCTCTCAGAAGAAGTGCTGAGACTCTGAACAAGCAACTTGTTATATAATGGACCAAAGTGCCTTCTTTCCGTTTTTCTTTGCATTTGATTGAGAAGCTTTTATCTGCATGGTAGCAGACTTACAGTATATAACAACTTCAGTCTCTTAACATCCAAATTAGGTTTACTTGCTGTTGTCTTTAGAGAAAATGTCCTAATTTAGGCGTATAGTAATGGCTCGGAACCCCCAGTGTATATTGGGGAATACCCTGCTGCTGAACGTAAGCCAAGACAAAAAATACCTGTCGAGGAGATACCAACAGTGGCCATGAAAAAAAAATCCAGACCAAAGAAAAAATCAGGCAAGTGCTATTTCATGTTGTCTTTGTCAGTAATACGTTCATTTTCCTCCAATACTGACTATCTACTGTATGTAGAACAAAACAATGTAATATATTCCATGTGAAATGTTGACAAGCATTTTACCAACCACACAATGTCTTCTCAACTGTCAGTGCCACACGCAATGATCAATGACAACTGTAATTGAAAGGGAAACAAAATTAGACCAATGTTGTGCAATATGGAATATGATCACCATGGCCAGTACAAATTAGCATAAGGAATCACCGAGCTCAAGGCACCGTCATAGCTTTTAACTAACTTCAAAGAATTGCAGAAGACTTTCAGAGTTTGACTGAAATGCTGATATACTCTGATGTTTCTCAGACTGATGTTTCTCATGTAAGGGGGGGATTTCTACAGATTTGTATCACAGTTATAGGCTTTTTTAATGTTATATATAGCCTACAATACATATTGTGAAACAACCATAACATTACAGTGTGGATGTTAAATAAGCAGAATTGAAAATAGAATCGAGAAGAAGGTTGAAAGACAAAACCTATTTTGTTTTCCCGTTGTATGAACAACAAAGAGGGCAAAACTAAGACATTGAGGTAATACTCAACACAATGTAAATCTCATTTTGGAAGAACCACACTCTCCCAGGACTACCAATGAGAGACTATAGTGTACAATAATACCCCATGCAGTCATTCACTCATTATACCCCTGTCAAGCCAAACAAATTAAGCTATGTGATGTCTAATTGCCTTTTCTGGAATTTGCTTTAAGGCGGGGGGTTGAACATTTCCTTTAAAGTAATGTTGTTTTTACTATCATTTTATAAATCTTCTCCAATTTACAAATGCAACGTTATCCTAATGCATGGCTAGATATAAGAGCAGCGGTTAATTCAGTCAACATTTTATTACTTTTTAGACATGATTATTCAGTCTCTCCAGGATGTTGCGATATTGCGATCGCAACAATTAAGGCAAATTCGCAAATTCAGCCACTCCTGCGCAAAAGCAAAGTGTACCATTATCCTGTCCAAACAGTTAAATTTTATTCTCACTATAACAAGTTGCCGTTGATTGTTAATAACTTATTTTAAAAAAGTAAGAATCGCAACTATCGCAATTTTCACTTTCAAAATGTCAAAAAATAGACAAGTTGCCAGGAGATCAGGTATTTTAGGTCACAATAATCCTCAAAAAAGTCCAGGAGGGACTGATTACTGCAAGGTACGTATGTGAACACACAAGTAAAACGTTATTTTCGAATTGCTTTATTTGATATTTAATAAAAAGGTTGCTTTGCAAACATCCAAGGAGTTTTTATTTTGAAGTAGTCATATCATATGAATATTGCATGAATGTGAAACTTTGATTAACATCATGAGCTTGACGCTCATTCAAAATGTAAAGCACTTACAGAGTTCACCCATTTTGCTTATAATACTTAAAAAAATAACTGGTTTACACTGAAGATCAAATAAACAACATTTACTGTGTAACCTTCGGTAAATGTATTTCCACTGAATTCATATGAGCATTTCTAGTATTTCTCTACCTAACACTTTAATATGACCAACCCTATTGTGTTCTTTTACTGCAAGGGAACAGATACAGCCTCTGTCTTTATAAGTAATTCCACCTACTGTGAAGCAAACACCTCATGAGAGCTGTTGGGATGCCAATGACTCAATAGTGCTTTCTATTTTGAGTTCCTCCAAACAGTTTTTTCTCTGTCTGAGGAATATAGTCAAATCCTTCAGATTATACAGCTGGAAGACATTTTTAGGTTTAAAAGAGATAAAATGCTAATGGTAAAAAGTTGATTTTCTCCTAATAAGCCTGAAACACCTTTATTTAATTTGCTCCTATGTATGTGTTGTATTCCCTTCCATGTTATGAACTTGCAGATGTTGATGAGATAATTATGAAGAATAAAGACTCAGCAACAGTTCAGCTGCAGTCAATTTAGTACATTTAGCTTAGCTGTGTTAATTAGACCCTGAGGGTGACAACTGTATCATCAAATAGTCCAATGCAACAAAAAAACCAAAGTCTTAGTTAAGTAGAAGTTGATTTAATCATGGATATGTAATTTTTTTTAGATTAGTGTAGTTCTTTTTTCGCACCTGGAATTGTGTTCTTAAATTATTTCCCAATTCATGTGTCACTTTCAACATCAATTTGCACTGGGGAATTTCTGTTGCCTTTCATTAAACATCATTAAAGAGTAAACTAGTAACAGTGTGCTCTATCTCTGCTTCTTCTGCTCCCACATTGTTTTTTCCACGAGTGCTAAAAGATTAAAATTGCATAATATTCAGTTTTATAAATTATTTTATATTGTCTCAGATTCTTGGTGAACAGTTTTTCTCAACCAGTGGTTCTTTTAACAAACACTGGTCCCGTTAAATCAGACTTTGTTTTTTATTTGTTTGTTTGTTTGTTTGTTTGTTTTTCAGATTCCGAGACAACAGAGGATGAAGGTGGAGACCAATTTGAGACCAAAGAAGATGGTGGGGATGTTGAGGACCAGGCTGTGCATACAGGTATCTAATGTTTCCAGCTTTCAATTATTCCTAAAGACAATTTATTTTATTTCCGTTTTACTGGTTTCCATCAATACTACAAATGACGTTTACATTTATAGACATTTATAAGCATTCTGAAAAGGAAGCTGTTGCTCATCTGCACTTATTCATTGATTTTATTTCACTTTTTGGCCACTTTTGGGCAGCGGAATGCGCTGAAAACACAGCATTGACATATTCACCATAGAAAGTTGTGAAGATATTAGAAAAATCTTGCTAATGTAAACATCCAGCAGACACAGAGCAACCCTCTATTCTATTTATTTGGTGCAGCATTTGTGCCTGACATATGTCATATTGGCGCGCCTTTTAGCTCTGTTTTGGAAATACTGCCAGTTGCTTCACTTTGTTCACCATCTACTCACTAACATTGTCCTTCTCCATTTTGTGCTGGGGAGTGTACAGTGGGTTAAACAGAGAACTGCTTTGGCTGAAAACAAGGCTGATGAGAGCTGCGTTTGCATGCTGCAAAGCCTGAACAATGAGCTCACTATAATGCTCTGAACTGCTTAGATGGATGTTAATTCTCTGTGGGTTCATCACTATGAGTGACCCCTTTACAAATTGTCATTTGATCCAATGTTTACGACAGATTGATTGTTGCAGCTTTACATTTCCCTTGTGTCATAATCATAATCTGATGGCTTTTCTGTACAATATGTCATATTTTCTACAGTGATGGACAAATGTGCTGAAGATGACAATAGAACACATGGACATGAGGATCACTCTAACACAACCAGGCAAGAAACAGCTGCTGTTTTTTTTTATTATTGGACTTAAATTCTACTCTTCTATTCTCTTGATACTAAAATGCAATACTAAGCAGACTGTGTTAGTATTATCCTACTGATTCCAACAGATTTTGCTTTAATTCCTCTATTTCAGGAACCAGTCAGACAACTTTTCAAGAGAATCTCCCCCACAAGTCCTCCCACCCCCATCCCCAAGACTTGTCAAACGTCCCTCCACCTCTCCAATGCCAAGTCGCTCTGGTTCAACTACACCTCTCAGCTTGCGGAAGAAAACTGTTGTGCCAACTGAATACCAAGACACAGTGCCTGGGGAGTTTGAAGAAAAGATTAAGCAGCCAAAATCAGTCTCCCAAAGTAACACCCAGGACTCCAGACCACAGACTCCGCTGAGCGAGTACTCCCGGAAAGAATTTACTCTCAGACCATCCCCAAAGCTTACCAGGGCAAGCTCAAAGGTTTTCGAGAAGGTCCGTGGCTTAGAGGAGCGGAGACGAAGCCTTGATATTCCAGAAGGTTCCATCTCGGGAAGATCCTGGGCAGGGTTCAATCGTGCTGGATCTGTAGATTCAGATGACGGAGGAAGCCGTTTGGGCATTTCTAGAGAAAGTTCAAGGGAAGATCTAAGGGAGGCTTTGAAAGAGGATGCTGCTGAACGGAGATCTATGTTTAGACAGAGAGCTGCTTCGCTGGAGGACAAACCTCGCTACTCCCAAAAAGTTCAGGACATTGAGAACAAGTTCACTGAGGAGCTCCAGCGCATTAAGAAACTTGTTGGTAAACCTCATCTGAAGAAGTCATTTTCAACTGAGCAACTCACTCTGAAGAGCAAGCATCGCCAGCCTCTCAGGAAAATTGAACCTATTCCTCCACAAGTCCTTCAAAAACTCCAAGAAAGGGAACGTGCCCAGTGGGCAAAAGAACAGAGAGAGAAGGAACTAAGTCAGCAACCAATGCAGCAACAACAGCAAATACCGCAAGACCAGCACACATCCCAACCACAAAAGACAGCAAGCACTGGTTCAACAACTGTAACAGTTAGTAGATTTGGAGAGGTTGCAGGCACCCCAGAGTCCATGCAGTTATCTGACTTACCAGGACAACGATCAGTGAGAGAATTAAGTAGAGTCAGTCCAGTCACAGAAATCATTCAGAGATCATCGTCACCAGCATTATATTATCAACAAAGGGAAGAGTCACCAAGCAGAAATATTGCTGAGATGACATTACGCAAAGTTGAACGAAGGCCACCAAGTCCACTTGTACAAAGGGTATCTCGAATGCAAGAATCCCAGCACATCCAAGACTCTCTTGTGCAAACGTCACATAAAGATGAGACCTCGGGGAGAAAGACGCCAATAGAACTAATGATAAGAAAAATTGAAAACAGACCTGAGAGTCCACTGGTGCAAAAAAGGGCTGTCATTGTGCAAGATCTACCTCCTCAACCTCCTCTAAAACCCTCAAGGATGTCACCGGTCAGTCCACAGGAGGAGAAAATGGAAGTGGAGCTATCTAAACCAGCCCTAAAGATAAGAATCCCTGCAATCATTGTTGAAGATGAAAAAATGGAAGAGGATGTTCCTGTGAGGACAAGTGAGCCTCAGCAGATTACTACTAGTGCCAATGAAGGACAACAGCAGAAGACTAAAGGAAAGAAACGTCGCCCTCGACCCATGTCTCCGGAGTTAGGTTAGATTTGTTTTTCTTCTTTCATTTAGCTCTCTGTAGTAGTGTGAACTTCCAGTCAGCTTGTTTTTCTTGTTTAATCAACCAATTACTCATTCCTTACTCGAGGGGGTTTCCTCTAATTTGATCACAGGAAAAAAATGACTTCAGGCTTTTCTTTTTTTAAACTGTGCAGATTCTTCAGATGATTCTTACGTGTCTGCTGGAGAAGACCCAATGGAGGCCCCTTTATTTGAGTTTCCCCTCAAGGACACTGTAGCATCTGCTGGTGCAGATGTGCTACTAAAATGCATCATTGCTGGCACCCCCATTCCTGAAGGTAACATTATGTACTTTGTGTTTTAACAACAAATATTTGTAATAGTCATTTTGAACTGATATTGAAGCAATCGAAATACATGCTCTGTTTTGTCTTCTCTGTTGAAGTTACCTGGACGAAAGACAACACTGGAATCATCGGCTTTGCAAATTACGCAGTTAAAGTTGAGGGTGAACGACATAGTTTGCTCATCAAATCAGCTAGAATAAGTGATGGTGGAAAATATTGTGTAACTGCTGTTAATCAGGTGGGCAGAGCATCCAGCAGTGCCACCCTTATAGTTAAAGCAGGTAAGTTTGACTTTTGGGATATCAGATGAAACTTAACTGAATATATACAGTACTGCTTTTTGTTGATTTACTTTCATTTCTGATTCAAAAGTCAAAATCTGGTCTTAAATGATTTAATTGGAATACAATTATTATGCAATTGAAGAGCTACCAGTTAGTCAAAATGACTCTATAGTGCAGGTTTAATTATGTGTCTATAAAAACAACAGTTGCGTATCATAAATTGGAGCAGTTGAACCAAATTAAAGATTATGGGCACTGAAATATATGATTGCCCATTTAACTTGGATGGAATCAGAATTCTTCTTATAGCCAGTCTAATAGCATAAGGCACTTATTTTTTCCCTATAGATGAATTTGAACATAGCCTACATGATTCAGAAACAGGTCGATGTACCTAATAATAATTTTTAATTTGAAAAGCTCTTATTCTCCATCTGAAAAAAACATCTTGTGGTCTCTTCCCACATTGGCATTGTGTTTCAGCTGATTTCTCTCCTCCCTCCCTCTCCTCTCCCTTGTCATTATCTCTCTGAGCAAAATGTCTGTGCCATATATTCCAGCTGAACAACCTCACTTATAGTTACCATAGCAACTCAGAGGCGAAACTGAACCTATAAATTGCCTACTGAGGCTCACTGGCTCCACCCACTGTGAATCCACTATTGTTTGGATATCACATTTGACATCTCAAATTCTAATTTTATTTTAAGGGGGATTTGTTTGTTTTTTTAAATACATGAACTCTTTGAACTCCTGTTTTCTCTTGAGTCATTCTGCCAGTAACATCCCAGTAAATAAAGTTTACAGAGACAAAATGAAGGTAAATAGAAAAACTAACATTGCTTTTACAGAGTCTGTGAAGGAGCTGAAGGGAAACCTCGGCGTTCCTATGGATATCAGCAGCCCTATTACATCTGATGAGGAGTATCTCAGTCCCCTGGAGGAAGGAATGGATTTTGGAGGGCCAGAACCAAGGCGAAGTATTGACACACGATTCAGGAAACCTCCTGCATTCCTGGTGAGACTGTACAGAGCTAGGCCTGATTAGATACCTAATTGCCTTTCTTTTTTATATGACATTTGTATATTCAGTATTGACACTTACTCAACTGCATTTTGAAAGGTTGGTTGCATGAAAATGTTTCATGAACAGGATGTCCTTGTATGAACGTGTTGTCTGCGTGGTCATCCCATCAACAAATCTATCAAATAAAACTTGTTTAAAATGCATCTCTCAGCTTCTAACTTACATTACATTTCAAACAGGTAACAATGAGTGATCAAGCTGTCACTGAAGGACAGGAAGTCACCATGTCTGTTCGAATAAGTGGACAACCCAAACCCATGCTCTATTGGTAGGTCCCCTGACTTCATCAAACTACTTAAACTCATTGCTTGCATGGGACATGGAAAAAACCTTGAATCACACATCATGAGAAAGCTTGCATCCCTGCAGTAGTTTTTTTAGAGCATGCTGCTTTATTGCATCTGTTAAAGGAAGTGGAAGCTTAATGTTTATTGCCCAATCTCTAGGCTGACAGAAAGAGTCTTAATAGGGAAACGGGAAGAATAACACACTTTCCCCATTTACCACAATGCTGCACAGTGCCCAGACAACACAAATGTCTGGCTGAACTAATGAGCTCCTAGACAGCAATCTGGATTTCACATGCAGTGTTCAGGCAATCCAAAAAAGAACCAGATTTGATTGCACATCTTTGCAAAGGTCAGGTCCTTTAATTCCTCATATCAGCCGGTGGTTCTTTATTGCTGTTTTTAGCTAGGACAGAAGCTTCAAAGTATAAGGCTGGCAATATTCCATATTTATCTTATTCATCTTACAAATCACATAAACTGTACTTGATTTTAAGTCAGTCTCACATGCACCATCCTGCTGCTGTTAATGCAAGTGAGCCATCGATGGTGTTGAATTAAAAATACTTTCACACACCTCTCAATGGTGTGAGAAAGTGGGGTGATGGTCTGGTGTCATACAGCTTACCAGTTTTCTCCATTTCACGTTTGCACTAGTCTATTTTACTGATAAGAGCATGCACTGGGTCAGATGAACAGTGCATCCTCTACTGCAGCACTCGCACTTATACATTGAGAATTCATATAAAATACAGTTTTTCATACAATCTAACTGTAGTTCAGATTCAGTAAAAAGCGACAGCCTTAGCAAGGAAGACAAAATGTATTAACAGATGGACTAACACATTGTAGGTTTTGGTCTTTTCATGGGATTTGTTGACAGTTAGTACAACATAAAATAATGCCAGCCTTATCCTTTAGTTTGGGAGACAAGAATAGGCTGAATCACTCTGGCAGGTTCTGTCATTGGAGTTAGTCATGACTCTCAAGAGACAATAGCAGAAAAGAAAGTGCTAAACATAATATTGGCAGTCCTGGTAATAATAATGTATCCCACCCCCCACCTCCTTTATACCACCCAGAATAGTGCTTGTAGTTAAAAAAAGGGCGTGCTTGGTCATTGCATAAATTAAATTTCAAAAACTCTGAG
>NW_023340095.1:5176367-5215456 GCF_004916995.1 Morone saxatilis | reverse complement strand
CTCAGAGTTTTTGAAATTTAATTTGAGTGATTCATCTCTTGTTTTTAAAGCATAACAACAATTGTTCTCTTAATTCTTCTCTTCTGTAGGCTGAGGGACAGAGTTACAGTGAAAACAGGCCCACGTCACATTGTGCGTGAGACAGAAGATGGGACTTTTGAAATGACCATCAAGTCAGCGGTGCGATCAGACTCTGGGATTTACACCTGTAAGATCATTAATGAGTATGGGACAAAGCAGTGTGAAGGAAAGCTGCAGGTGCAAGGTATGCTTCTTTATAAATGTGCTGGTGTTTGTTGTTACTTTTAGAATGTAGAAATCCACATTACACTCTTTCTGTGGATAATACATCTGTTTCTGACACTAATTTACTTATTAGATAGTATACATTGTATACATTAGTACCATAACTCCACGTGAATAAAAACATTCATTGTGAACTGTGACTAGTATCACTTAACAGCACTCTTCAGAATATGTCCTTTATTTTCTCCTAGCACCATCAGTTGAGCCTGGCCTGGCAGTCATCCGCCCGGTCAGGGACATCACAGCCAAAGCTGGAGAGACCGTTTTGTTTGAGTGTCATGTCATCGGACCGAAGGACACTGATGTGGACTGGCTCGCAGATGGGAAACTGATCCAGCCGGCATTGCTCAACTGTAAGATGCACTTCGATGGAAGAAATTGTCGTCTGCTGCTCAACTCCGTACACGAGGATGACAGCGGGACATACATGTGCAAGCTTAGCACAGCTAAAGGTTTGTTTGAAGAATAAATATCACAATATGTGTGATGTAAAATTTAAAATCTGCCTCTTCTGCTACTTCTAAAATTATTATAAAATTGTCATTTTTACTCTTCAGAGGAAGTGACTTCATGTGGCAAACTCAAAGTCATGCCTTCATTCGAACCTCTCTTCACTCGCAAGCTGGACGTTCTAGAAGTGATTGAAGGGCGTAACGCTCGATTTGACTGCAAAGTCAGTGGGACGCCATCTCCTAAGGTCATCTGGAGTCACTTTGGTAGGATTATATCAAGACGTACATTTTGTTGTTGTATATTTGAACCTTTTCTTTACCCTTTCCTTAATATTTCTCACCTTCTCTGAGTTTTGCTGTTGACTTATACCTAACATCTTTTGTTATTTTAGATCATCCGCTCACAGAAAGTGAGGACATTCGTATTCTTCAGGAGGGCGGCCGTCACTCTCTCATCATTTCTCATGTGACCAATGAGGATGAGGGTTTTTACACTGTCGTGGCCCGTAACAGTCACGGCGAGGCAGAGAGCTCCGCCGAACTTTACATTCAAGAACCACGGCCAGCCATCTCATCACAGATGTAAGAGCATGTTTTCATTGGCTGTTGGGCCATAGCTGTTATGTTTTTCATGACTTTTCTCGATTGTAGATTATATTATAATATTGTATTTTTATGCAGTAACTGACATAGGGGATTAATCCACTCTGGCCATGTGCCACTTTTTCCACTCTTCTGTTCCCTGTCTTCACTTCCCTTCAGGGCTAAACTGGAGAAGATGCCATCGATCCCAGAGGAGCCAGAGGTCCCAGAGAATGAGGTGGAGCGTTTCACTATGCCTGACTTCATCAAACCCCTTTATGACCTGGATGTGATTGAGGGAAAGGAGGCCGTGCTCAAATGTAAAGTGGCTGGTTTGCCGTACCCCACCATTGTCTGGTTCCACAATGGCAAAAGGATTGAGAGCACAGAGGACAGAAAGATGACACAGTGTAAGTGTTTGAAAATGGATTAACATTCGCCCAAAAGTCAAAGAACTCAGTCCTTTACACAGAAATTACACCCTGGGAAATATATTTCAGATTCCTCTAATTTAGCATTTTTATTGAAAGTTAAAGTAACATTAATTAATGAGTTTTCATAAAAATGTAATGTATGATGTTCAAACTAATACTAACCTGCCCCTGTTCTGAGATAATAAACCATCTCAGAAATTATAAGCCCTGAGTTTCATTTATCACCCTTTTGCAAAGAAAATTGTGATCTAGAAAAACTTACAGTATATTGTATTTATTGAATTTATTGTCTCAAACAACCCAGATGCCCTTTACAAAACTAATTCATATGAGCATTTTTCAATCTGCCACCTGTATGGTCTGATTAAGTTAGGCTACTAAATGTACTTAAGGTTAGAGAAAGATCATAGTCATGTTAAAAAAACACCTGTTGGAAGGTGACAGAATGTAAACCACAGTCAGTGGAGTCAAACTCAGACATCCCAATCTCCTCCATAAGAGGATTTGTGGTACTGTGACAATATCACGCTGCTTCCACTTTTCTTGTGAGAAAGGACAGGTAATGCTCGCACAGCTGCAAGTTTTTGCTTTTGCTTAAGAATTTGAACATTCATTAATTTATTTTTTCAGACTTTCTCATTTTGCAGGCACGGTTTACTTTGACAGTAAGTTACGTTGCATGAAGATGCTTACAGACCAGTATATCTCATATCCTTCCTTCTCTGCTTTCTCCTGTAGTCCGTGACGTTCACAGCCTGGTCATCCGCTCCGTGTGCCATGCACATGGTGGTGTCTACAAGAGTGTCATCTCTAACAAAATTGGCAAGGCCACCTGCTATGCTCATCTCTATGTCACAGGTGATTTTCGTTCCTTTTCTGGCATGCACCTCAACAAAAACACAGTGGGCCTAATGCAAGAACGAATTGTACAAACAGATTTGTTTGAACGTGGAATGTATTCATAATTAAAGAGAATTTTCGGCATTCAATAATTTTATTGTACTTGGAATTTTATCTGACAGATGGCAGAAATTAATGAGTGGTTGTACGAGACTTTTTAATGGCACAATTATAATGCCAATTAGTCATGGACCGATTTGCTTTAGATAGATATTTTTAGCATCTAACTTCATGTCAAACAAGTCACACCATTCCATCTTTATTTCTATCTCTCTGATGACATGTCATCCGTAGCTGTACTATTAATATTTTAAACAACAATGTGGTCCTCTGATATGACTACTGACTTTCAGTGGGACTGGAGGCTCAACTATGTGAAAGTCTTTTTACTCTTCTTTGTTTTTAAACATCTTTGTGAATGAAACTTTCCTACAAATGGACCAGAACAGGTGGCCTAATATGGAAATTATAGGGGTGTAGATTGTAATAATGGTGGGGTGAATTACGACTTGGAACATTCATACAAGAGCAAAACTCATAAACTCAAAAAGTAAGAGTATAAGTAGTAATTAAAAGTAATATATATAGTTGGTCAATGCCTCAAGCAAAGGCAGATTAGAAACATTTATGGACCTCTAATTCCTTTGTCATCATTTTCAGATATTCTCCCTGACCCTCCTGATGGGACTCCAGTAATCAAATCCATCACTGGTAAAACCATCACCTTAAGCTGGAAGAAACCAAGGAGGCTGGACCCTTCCATTGGTATGATAAGATAAGACAAGATCTATTGATCCCACACATGGGGAATTCACTTGCAACTGCAGCTCCAGGTGCAACACAACACAATAGATAACAAAAAAACATACAACAGTAAGTACATACGACATAAAAATATAAAAGAAAAAAATACAAGATTTAGATTTAAATAGAAAAATAAGATGTGATTCATTGCACAGGTCAGAGCAGGGCATAGTGGCAGAGTGAAGAAATAAATATAATTGCACAGGACACAACATACAATACATACAGCAGTGTAATCTAAAGGTAATATAGACTAGTACAGATATAATATAATCTTAACAATGTGCATTTAAGAAATATATATATTATGCAGGAATGATCTTCAAAATTATATTTTCATTTTAAGAATTTATCCTCAACATTTGTCATTTGTCCTCAACAACTCTTTAATTTCCTTCTTTAACTGTTTCTCTCCAATGTCAACCTCATAATGCTCAGCCAGCTTCAACAGTTGCTCTTTTGTACAAAAGAACAAAATGATTTTATTATAGACTAAGCTCTTGAATGAAATGACATTGAAAGACTGATATTCATACATAGATGGTTGATACAATAGTTTATACTGCATGTACTGCCTACAATGTACACAGTAGAAGAAAGGATCTCATTTTAAGGTTTCTTAAAAAAATGTTGTATTTTGGAGAACATTGTGGTTTAGCCTTTTGCATTAAAACCTTTTTTTTCAGACCCCAGCTCCCTGATGTATGCCATTCAACAACAGGCCCTGGGATCCATCCAGTGGACTATCATAGCTTCTGGCCTGAAAGAGACCACCTACATCATCACCACCCTCTCCAAAAGTGTCCGCTATGCTTTCAGGGTCCTGACCATCACCTCCAAAGCCTTCAGCAAGCCCTCACCTGCCACCGACCCAGTGCAGCTCCTGGACAGAGGTGCATTCAGATTATAGAGAATCCATCCATCCATCAGTGTGCACTACCTGTTTATTAAATATTATCTGTGTGTATGATTGGATTTTCTTCTAGGTTCCTATCTTCAGGAGGCTCCAGTAATTATAGATAAGCCAGAAATTGTCTATGTGATTGAAAACCAACCATCAGTCAACATCACTGTCACCCTCAATCATGTCAACGCTGCAGTCATCTGGAAGAGGTGCTGTCAAGTTTCTTATTAATGTCTCTTTTTCTTTATGTTATGTTTAGACAAGAGATTACTTAGAACGTATAATGTATAAAAAAGGAAAAAAATGGTTGCAATAAATTCACTTTGCTTTCTTTTTCCTGAGATATTTTTCCAACATATACAGTAAATGTATATACTAATATTGTAAAAGGCTCCAACTGGTATACTCATAGGTTTCTAATAACACTGAAGTTGTATTTGTAGTTTTCAACCATCACATATCACATGATGACTTAATTATTCAGGTCAAGTGATAATTGGTGATAAAGTCACCACCTAGTGGGCCCAGTGTGTTACAGGACATACAGAGTGTATGACTGACAAACACAAATACAGTATGACAATGCATATAGGCAGCTGTTCAGCTCCAAGTGATTATCAAAGATTCCAGAGCAGTGAATAAAGTCTATTTTTGCGCCCTGACGTGACTCTCTCCTACCTATGATGTATTAATGGTTTACAATACAAACACGTTTCCTCAGGAGGGGAGTGGTCCTGTCCAGCAAGCCAGGCCTGTATGAGATGACAATGCCAGATGACGACCAGCACACGCTGAAGCTGCTCAAAGTGAAGAGTGCTGACATCGGAGAGATGGTATTTACAGCCTCCAACAAGTACGGCAGTGACAGCTGCACTTTTAATGTGGAGATGGCAGGTAGGTAGCAGATCTATCTATCTGTCTGTTCATCTGTCCATCCATCCATCTGAAGTTAATGTAACTTGGTATTGTACCTCTGCAAATCTGTCCACAGCTCCACCAACATTTGAAACTATCATGGAGGACTTGGACGTTTGTTCTGGGGAGACCCCTCGCTTTGCTGTGGTTGTGGAGGGCAAACCCATTCCTGACATCCTCTGGTTTAAGGTTATTATTCATTTTATCAGTCAAAAGTAAATGAATTACCAATATGAACTGAACTATGCAATAAGCTAAACTTTTAAAATGGAAATTTACCAAAACAGATGTTATTATAAGAACAATTGCCCGAAACTTACCATATTTCCTTCCAGAATGACATCCTGCTGTCGGAGAGCAGTCATTACACATTTGTGTATGATGATAATGAATGTTCCCTGGTGGTCCTAAACGCTCGCCCAGGAGACTCTGGGGTTTACACCTGCACTGCTAGGAACTTGGCAGGATCTGTGTCCTGTAAAGCTGAACTCACCATTCATGAAGGTAAGAGGTCAGTCTATCAGAGCCATTGAAGAATCTAACGATCCCTTGAAGTCAAGGAACTAACCTAATCAAACGCCTAACCTTTCTTGTAATTAACTGAATATTTAGTCAGTTTACATTTCCCTTCTTCTAATTTAATGCTCATTACTGCAGCTAAAAGTAAAGAGGATCCAATGGAGGATGAGGGGACTATTTTAAGGAAAATGCGCCGACTGACTGACCACTATGACATCCACAAGGAAATTGGAAGGTGAGCCATTTTTTAAGGCCACTTTTAAAATCCCATACTTAGATGCAATATAATGTAAGACAACAACCGTCTGCAATGAAACCAGTTTTTATTGAATTTCCATAATGAGACTGTATTTCTTCTTGTCTCAGTGCCTCCATCTTGCTTTTTTTGAACAGATAATGAATTATACCAGACTTGGGTGACATTAAGTTTTTTTAATTTCTTCTCCAGAGGTGCTTTTTCCTATGTGAAACGAGTCACCCAGAAGGCAGGCAAAATGGAGTATGCTGCAAAGTTCATCTCCACACGGGCCAAGAAGAAGGCGTCTGCTCTGAGAGAGATGAACCTGCTTTCCAAGCTGGATCAAGAGAGAGTCCTTTACTTTCATGATGCCTTTGAGAAAAAGAATGCAGTCATTATCATCACTGAAATGTATCCTTATTATACAGTGAAAACACAAAGTTAAATAAAATTATTATTTATTATTATTTAATGCCACTGTACGCAATGTGTTGTTTTGAAAAGCTTCTTATTAAACATTATGTCTTGTTAAAAGTTAAACAAACACAAATACATATTGTACGTGTATTACACACAGTTAACATTTATTGTGCAAAGAATCTAAATTCCCAGAAAGAATAGCCTTAATTCATCTTTAAAGATGCCACGAGGAGCTACTAGACAGATTTACAAGGAAATCTACAGTAATGGAGTCTGATGTAAGTCCTGTTTTTTTTTACTCTACAGCAAATCTTTCACCTTCACTAACATTTCAAGATCAATTTCAATGTAATGATCAAGTGTATGTAATTTAATGCAATTTCTGCAACAGTTATACTGGTACATTTGTATTTTGGGACCACCAGGTACGTTCATGCATAAGACAACTGCTTGAGGGTTTGGACTACCTTCATCATCTAAACATCATACACCTGGACATTAAGGTAGTACTCATGGATTCTCACTTTCATTTGGCAAATGATCATAAAAAATGTATTCTTATGGTAGAAAATTATATTATTTTCTTATTGTTTCCTCAGCCTGATAACCTCCTCATGGCAGACTCCCATAGTGATCAGATCCGAATCTGTGACTTTGGCAACGCAGTGGAGATCACACCCGATGAGGCTCAGTACTGCAAATATGGAACACCAGAATTTGTTGCACCAGAAATAGTCAATCAGACCCCTGTGTCAAAAGCATCAGACATCTGGTAGAGTATCCTTTAAATTTAAAACAAAACTTTTTCTTCTTTTTTTTTAACACACCCCGTTTTTAAAATTCTCTTCTTTATTTTCCTAGGTCAGTTGGAGTTATTTCATATCTGTGGTAAGTTAAATTATTATTTTTTATAATTGTTTATTTTCTTCATTATTAAATGTATTCCAGGATACTAAATATCATTGTCAGTTTTTGATGTGTTTGCCTGTTTAGGACTACATGTAGGCTTGTCATTAAATTTGTTTGTTTCTGTTATCAGCCTGACTGGAGTGTCTCCATTTGCTGGAGAAAATGACCGCAGCTCCGTACTGAACATCAGGAACTATAATGTGGCCTTCGAGGAGAGCATGTTTGCTGACCTTTGCCGAGAGGCTAAAGGATTCATCATAAAGCTGCTGGTAGCAGATAGGCTGTGAGTGACACTACTGGATCTCTATTTTTCAAGATTTGTTTTATAAAACATCAAGATTGCTTTATAGAAACGTACTGTGTAAAATATCAATAATCAATAATCAATATGTATGTATTATAGATTTTTTAAAAGTCTTTATATCATTTTTAGATTTTTCGAAGCTGTGTATACAGCTCTGGAAGACAACATTCTCCTCTTTGTCATTTTGAAATTGAGACATTTTCCTTATCAAGTGAATAAAAAGACAGAATTGCTCATGTTAATGATCTTGTTTCAGTATTAGATGCTTGTCAGATGGATATTGGTCCCTATGTGCTCACACTCTTCCTGTGGTGCTTTTTCAGTTAAGAAAGCTAAAAAAGCACAGTTTCTTAAGCTAGATAATGGAACAAATGATCATAGACCTGGAAGACTGAAATATGTCATAATTTTTCTCTAGGAGACCTGATACTCAGGAATGTCTCAGACACCCATGGTTCAAGGTAAGACAAGGCCAGTGGCACTAGCACAGTGTTAATCATCGACAACCTCTTTTTGCAGTAATTTGTTGTTGTAAATACTGAGCAAGGTCCCATTCCTAATTTCTTTTTATTACCTTACCTAATGTCTATTTTTTCTGAACAGACACTTAGCAAGGGGAAGGCAATAAACACAGAGGCCCTGAGGAAGTTTGTATCTCGCAGAAAATGGCAGGTGAGTCATGTTTTATTACTTATTTCCATGTTGCTTTATACCCAGAATGCCTATGAAGAATTCAATGGTTACATCTTTTTTATTTTTTTATTGTATTGTATTTCATCTTTTATAGCGTTCACTAATCAGCTATAAATCAAAAATGGTCATGAGGTCCATACCTGAGTTGCTGAACGATTCCTCCAGCCATATCTCTATAGCAGTTCCCAGGCACCTTAAAGAAGGTTCTCCTTTGCCATCGTCATCCTCGGATTCTGATGAAGACATTGATGAATTGCCATTTATTCCAATGCCAATTAATATGGAATTCTCTGGATCAAGGATGTCACTGAATGACATCCAGACCAATGAGCAGGAGACAGGAAAGCAGGATGGAACAAGTAAATGGTCTGTGTCTCCTCTTCAAGCCGAGGAGGCAATGGAGTGTGATCCTAAACAAATGGATAAAGAAGGGCTTGAATTACCAGGTAAAGGCCGCCTGCGGAAAAGGTCATCACAAGACAATGACCGGGGTTCATCAGATGAAGAATCACCTGCTGAATTACCACAAAAGTCGGAGCTGACTAGAAAACCCCTGCGAAGAGGTTCAAGCATGGAGTCAGATAAACCAGAGGGTGGCAGACGAAGAGGTGAGCTAAGACGTGGAGGCTCAGCTGACAGTGCATTGCTGCTCCGGATTACGCCTGAGGAAGGAGCTGGAGAAGGAAACCAAGAGGAAGGCAGGAGAGTTCTCAAGAAAGCTGTCTCTATGGAGCTACCAAGGAGGAGCACGAGCCCAGGAACTGCCAAGATGAGTCAAGAAGACTACGCTCTGAAACTAGAGCTGATGAGACAGCGACTGCTTCGTGGTGGCTCTGTGGACAACAAAATGAGTGGTCTGAGAGGACCTTTGTTGGAAACACTAGGAATGGGAGATGAAAAACGTGCAATATCTTCAGATCGCTACTCTCGGACTGCTCGTTTGGGCCCACCTCCACTAACTAGAGCTGCATCCAGTGATTCTGCAAGGGACGAAGTTCCCAAACCCAAGATTTTGCGCAAAACTGCTTCTTTCAGTCAAGGTGATTCAGAACCCATAGCTTTACACCGCCGGTCAGGAGCTCCCTTAGAGATTCCTTTGGCACAGATAGAAGAGAGAAGGCTCAAGGAGGCTATATCTATGTCATCTCTCACTGAGCAAATCAAGCTAGACTCTCGTCCAGTGACTCCCAGGGAACCTTCGCCCAAGCCGCCAACACCAGAGTCTGTTGTGCAGGAAAGTCCAACCAAAACAGAAAGCGAGGAATCATTCATGGAGAAAGAGATTAAGGCTGATGAGACTATGAATGAAAAGATGGATGGGCTGACTACAGATAGTAATTTTGATGAGCGATCGAGCACAAGTGGCTTCTCCGAGAAGGATATGAGCATATCAGAAGAACCAATGATTGAATCAGAGTACACGGGCCAGCAAATTCCTACACCTCCTCTTGTGGTCCAAAGCTCTAAACTAGAAGAAAAAATGGATAAAGAAGAAGGAGAAAAAGAGCATGAAGAAAGGGAAGAGATTATGAAAGAAGAAGAAAGAATGGTCAGTGTTGCTGAATCAAATGAAAATGTAGAAGTTTCTGAAGAAAAGGTGGAAGAAGAAGTAAATATGTCTGATAAATCTTCTGACATTATCGTAACCACAAGCTCAGTTATGGTGAGACCACCACAAGAATATTCCCATCCCCCAGCAAATGCCGTGTCAACTTATGTGACACCCTCACTTCCTTCTAGAGTAGTTCTTCCAGATGGAAGGACTTCAGCATATGCCAGTATAATGCAGACCATCATGGTCCCTTCAATTCAGTCTGTCAGTGATCAACCTTTAGGCCCCTCCACACCTGTTGTTGTTCCAGCCACATCTTCACCTGCCAGCATGTCCACTGCTTTACCTGGTCCACCAAAGCCAGTCATCCTGTCAACCACTGAGCACCCTGCTGTATACTCTAGGGTAGCATCGCCTGAAATGATCACAAAAGAACCCAGTCCACCAAAGACTACCACACATTCCTCATCCCAACAAGAGCTCTCACCTGGAGCTGACTTTGAGGACATTAGCTCTGAAGAGGTCTTTGAGGCTCGTTTTAAAAAACGTGAGTCTTCCCTCTCAAGAAGTCTAAAATTTCTGTCACGGTCTAAGAATGAGGACAAATCACAAGTGATTGACTCTGCAGAGTCAGGTGAGGAGATATACAGACCTGGGCCAATTGGTGCACCCGTGGAATTAGCCCAGAGGAGGCTTGAAGAGAAATCAAAGTCAGTCCTGGACCTTCGTGAAGCTCAAAAGGACCAAGGCTTTATGAAAAGACTCTCTATGCGCCTGAAGAGAACTCCGTCAACTGAGCGCAAGGACGAAATGACCAAAGAAGAAGATTCAAATACTTCAAGACGTAGGCTTTCTTGGACTCTTGGCCGAAGAGGGTCACAGGAAAAGAAGGAAGTAGAGATGATGCGCATGGATGGTGGAGGTGATATATCAGTGGAACAAGATGAAAAGGAGCTTAAGAAACCTAATGAATCACCAGTCTTGGCAATGCGCAGAAAGATTGAATCAACAGTGGCTGGTATCTCCACAAGAATTCGCAGCTACTCAGAGGAAAGGAGAGCATCAGAGGACAAAGAATCCAAGAGGACACCAATTTTTTCCATGCTTCGTCGTTCAACATCAGAGAGCCGTGCTCCAAAGGTTGCCAGTATTCCTCAGAACCAGCTGGCATCTCAGACCAGTAATGGTGCCTCGTCAGAGTCTCTAGACTCTATGTCCAGCCTTAAGTCAGAGACATCAAAGGGTATGAAACAATTATTTGTGCATCTTCTTTCACCACATTTGACTATAGTATACTATCAGATGCACTTTCTGATTGATTTATGGAGTTGATTGTTGTTTTTTTGTAAAGGTGTGGAGGCTGAGCGCAGATCCCGATGGGATCGATGGGGCCTGACCAGAGGGAGGCGAGACAAGACAGTATCACAGCCTGACATACCAACAACAATCTCCAGAGAAAATAGTTCCCTACGTTCACGCCAGTACTCCAAACTGGCTTCTGGTAAGTCACACAAGAGTGTATAGAGACTGTGATAGCACTATGTCAAGGGTAAGGCATGACAACCTTAAGCAACAGTTTGACATTTTTGGAGATATGATTAATTGTTTTCTTCTTGAGAGTTAGATAAGAAGCAGCCATCAGGCACTTAGCTTCCCTTAGCAGAAAGAGTTGAAACAGGGACAAACCGCTCGCCCAGCTCTGTTGCTCAACAACCTGTAAAACCACAACATGTAGTTTTTACTCCTTTTTCTTTTTCTTTTTTGCAGATCAAACAAATTATAACACTAGTGTTAGCAAGTTAAGCTATCTGACTGCTGGCTGTACCTTCATATTTAACGTATATGAAAGGTGCTAATCCCACACATAGATTTTATGTCAACATCAGTAAACACATGGCATTTGATTGAAAAAAGGGACAATATGTGAGAAGAACACAAAGACAAATATTCCTAGCTGATCCTAGGCAAAAAGCTATGCTGTGGTTCCAGTGATGCTGGTGTTAACCATCACTGGGTACAGTAAATCACAACTTTTGACCTATCAATATACTCTAAAATAAGGAAATGATTTAAGTGGTGTAACCCATTTTGCTCCCAGATTTCCCTCCAGTATTCCACATCAAGCTTAGAGATCATGTCCTGCTAGAGGGGGATCCAGTCACACTCAGCTGTTTGCCAGCAGGCAGCCCCCACCCAAACATCACCTGGATGAAAGGTAAGGATGAAATAATAATGGAAATGAGGCAGTATTACCTAACTGATGGTCTCACAGATGGATGGTCAAAATCACTTTACTTGCTAATTACAGTAATTTACATAATTATTCCTGGGTGCATGAGTGCAGAGACATAATGATGGCTTACACTGTATCTCACTGTATACTAACATATGGTACCATGACAACAGAAGTTGGATACAGTGCAAATAAATAGTACAGAGAAATTTTAAGGTCATGCCTTAAGTTGGGTTGAAAACCACTAAATAAACCATTACTTTCGTGACTTAAATCTTCATTGTTAAGACCCATTTTTACGCATATATGTTTCTTCAGATAAGAAGCCCCTGGAGATTGATGCAAGGATGAACATGATCGCCTGCCCTGATGGCCGCCAGCTACTGATGATCATGCAGACCACCAAAAAGGATGCAGGGGTCTATGAATGTGTTGCTACAAACCCCCTAGCCTCTGTGTCCAGCTCTTGCACAATATCTCTTGCCCGTAAGAACTGAGACATACATCACTTTTATGCCAGTCTGTAAGGAGCAGTAAACCTTGTTAGTCCTATATACACAATAGGCAGTATATATTAATGTTTTATACATAAATAAAAATACAGTATTAAATATTGTTAGTCTATTATTGACAATAAAGAGGCTGGGAATAACTGGAGGGAATGAAAAAGCCCAAGGGCAGAAGATATGTATGTCACACGGATACATTTGTTTTTTCAGGTCTGCCCAATCGTCCCGGGACCCCTGAAATACCTCAGAAGTACAACAACACAGCCTTGGTTCTGTGGAGGCCCTCAGACACCATGGCCCCTTGCACATACTCTCTGGAGAGAAAAGCAGAGGGTTAGTGTTTCCTAACAATTAGTTAATATTATATTCCCTTTTTTAGACAGATGACTACATTGAACCCCATGGATATTTTTTACTCTTGCTTTTCAAAGAGTTACATAGATCCAAGCATAATGTGGTGCCAAACCATATGCTGTGGGTTGCAGAGATCATTTAGGCTTTCCTTCAAGCTATGGGAAGATGAAGACTCAGCTGTGACCACATTTAAATATACTGTAGATATACAGGTATACAGTTTCACTGTGCAACACCCACTTACATCATCAACAAGACCACATCAATAATACAAAAGATCTTTTATGGTTGCTATGGCAACATGTGGGACATGACATACAGTAGTGAAGTAGTGAACGTTTATGGCAGATTCAATTTTACAACCTGAAACATAAATACAGCATTGCAGCCTTGAACCAACATTTAACCAAATGGTCATACTGATTTTATTTTTACTCCCCAGGTGAGACCAACTGGTTGATCATGGCTACAGGGGTGGCAGACTGTTATTACAATGTGGTTGACTTGCCAGCAGGGGGAGCCTTCAGGTTTAGGGTGGCATGTGTCAATAAAGCTGGCCAGGGCCCCTACAGCAACCTCTCAGAAGTAATAAGCATGGATGTTTCAGGTATGTATTAACTTAATATCTTTAATTTAATCTTTATGTTTACTTTAGATAAGGCTGTCGAATTTACATAAAATTGCTTTTTATGTACTCATTGATGTATGTCATGAGACAATGTACATTACAAATGATTTATCCTATTTGGGCAATGTCTTAGTTGTAGATCATCACATTGCAAATATATCAAGTCTTTGAGGTGTATCCTCTCCTTGTCTTTCATTAGAACCAGCTAAATCCAGTGCTCCAGTAGTAGTCAAGACTGTCCCTGCAACTACACCTCCTGCCCCCGTGGTGATGATGTCATCCATGAAAGTGCCTCCCATTAAACCAGCTCCTAGTAAATCCACTACAGTAACGCCTGCCCCACCCTCAGCGCCAGCACCGGCACCAGTGCCAGCTCCTGCTCCTGCTCCATCTGTGGCTAAATCTGCTTCTCCAGTAACCTTCAAACCCACTGTGCAGGCTGATGCTAGCCGTCCTGCTGTCACTCCGCCCGTTAGTACAGCCCCCTCAGAAAAAGCTCCTGTTCAGACCACCACAGCTGTCCAAGCTACGCCAGCAAAAGCCAAGACCACCATTAGCATCAGTGTGAGCAAACCCCAAACAAAACTGGCACTTCCCCCTGTTGTCCCACCCAAACCTCAGAGTCCTGTGAATCCAGTCCCCTCCATAACCAACAAACCACCTTCTCCTGTACCAGCACCTGCACCTGTCATTGGGAAACCTATTTCATCTGTTCCGATGTACGTGCCAGCTGCAACCACCCGCGTTACTCCACCTTCTCAATCTAGTACCACCCCGACAACCACCACCCCTTCAGTCACTCCAGTGACTATCTCACCGCCCGTGGTGGTCGTGCAGAGCTTGACGCCTGTGCTGCAAGGGGGAGACAACCGGGCTACCCCATCTGGACGGGTCACACCATCAGGACGGGTCACACCTTCGGGACGCAGGACGCCATTGGGCAAGCCTGGAGAGGGATCTCTGCGCCAGGGTGTTCCCCAGAAGCCTTACACCTTCATGGATGAGAAAGCAAGGTAATGACTATTGATGCAACCTGCCTCTAAATGGCCAATAAAAATCAAATAATGCAGTTGTACACTGGTACTGTAACCTCAGAGCATAGTACAGCTTTTGCGAAAAAAAACAAATTTATAGCAGAATGTAAAGAAAACTAAGCCTGGTTTTATAAATAAAAATGCATTATGAATGTCACAAAGCATGTGATCTAAGTCAGATTTGGGATTAGTAGCTGTACATAAATACATCTCTGTCTCTCTCTGTTTCTCTCTCTCTCTCTCTCGCTCTCTCTCTCTCTCTGCATTTTGTGCCTACATATAGCGTTTGGAAAAGTAACTATTGACTTATTCTTTATCACACACAGGGGTCGGTTTGGGGTGATCCGTGAGTGCCGGGAAAACGCCACAGGCAACCTCTTTATGGCTAAGATTGTTCCATATGAGGCAAACAGCAAGCAGGAGGTGCTGCAGGAGTACGACATCCTCAAGTCTCTTCATCATGACAGAATCATGGCTCTGCATGAAGCTTACGTCACACCGCGCTACCTGGTTCTCATCTCTGAGTACTGCAGTGGGAAGGAGCTGCTCTTCAGCCTCATAGACAGGTAAAGCCAAACAGCTGTACTTGCTCAATTGGTTGTTTGTCTCATGTGAAATGTTCCCTGGTTTCTTGTTTAAAATAAACAAGCAGGATTTATTTAGAAATGCATCAATGAGCCATAAAATATTTCCCTGGTGCTCTCCTCTAACAAGCTGTTGGTGTGTTTCAGGTTCCGTTACTCAGAGGATGATGTGGTGACCTACATTGTGCAGATCCTCCAGGGTGTGGACTACCTCCATACCCGACGCATCCTCCACCTGGACATCAAGCCAGAGAACGTCATCGTCACCTACATGAACGTCATCAAGATCATTGACTTTGGCAGTTCTCAGACTTACAACCCTCTCTTCCTCAAGCAGTTCAGCCCTCCTATTGGAACATTGGAGTATATGTGTAAGAGTCCTGTTTTTCACAGACCACCGTAAATGTAACATTAAAGCTGTTCTAATCAATATTTTTATATTAAGAATTGATCAAATGACAAACCCGCAGATGTAAATGTATCACTCGACTTCTTTCAGCTCATTGTTTTGGTTTTATAGCCGACAACTTTATACTTCCTGTACTGATAATTTAGTTAATTTGTTTGTAGTGACGTTAACTTTATTTACTCAGTAAGTCTCATTTAGATCAATATCTATTTTGCAAGACTGACCCGAGGACAAAACACATATATACCAGATTGTAACTAAAGCAATTATCACACAAAGACACTAAATTAAAACTAAATTAAACACTCACAAATATTATAAGACATATCAGCCAGAGAAAAAGGACCCTCAGAGAAATTATTTTTTATTATTTCTTTTATCTTTATTCCAGTAAAGGGGTAGATATTATGACAAATCACTGAATAGAAATGTTTTCAGTGGATGTAACTGATGGTGTTAATGTAAGCCACGTAAAGGAGTAAAGCAGTTGAATTCACCTCATAATTGTTTTTCACAATATTTGTATATATTGAGCATTGGGGAAGTAAAAATATTCTTTTTGGACCTTTAAGTGTGCATTATGTAATCTTCAGTGTGCAAATTTATTAGGAAGAATGCTTTATGACGCAAAAAAATATCAAAGTTAAAAACTGTGTAAACTACTCTGTTGATTTGAATCTTTTTTTATTTATTCTATTCATACAGATCTTACTTTTGATGTAAACTGTTTATGTAACTGTTTGCTTAGTGGGCGCGCACTAGCTATGAAAACACAGGAGAACTATAAACTAAAACGATTCACACATTTCCAAAAGCTACACATACCATCAAGTCATTACCTATAGAGAATCACAGGCAACAAACTGTAGTTTCTGTGGTACGAGGATCATATTCAGATGTGATTAAAGTTCTGTGTAAACTAATGAACGCTGCACATTTTTTCCTTTCTACTCCTTGTAGCTCCAGAGATGTTGAAAGGGGATGTTGTGGGCCCTCCAGCTGACATCTGGAGCGTGGGCGTATTGACTTTCATCATGTGAGTACTGCTTTCACAGCTTCCACCCAGCAAGCCTTCTTTAAATAGAAATATAATGGTGTTTTTATATGAAATGAGGTTGATGATGATTGAAAATTAGCGTTTGGAATTTTCCATATACTGTAATCTGTACATGGTGTACACATCTTACTGCACTTGCAATATTAATTTCATTCACAACTAAGCCAATGAATCAACTTAGCTTTCTATTGTGCATGGTTGATCTGTTTTAGGGATATGAACTCTCTTTCCCCCTGATTTCCCAGGTTGAGCGGCAAGTCGCCTTTCATTGAAAATGATCCTCAGGAGACTGAAGCCAGGATCCAGGCGGCAAAGTTTGACCTCTCTAAACTCTACCAGAATGTGTCCCAAAGTGCCTCTCTATTTCTTAAAAAGATTCTCTGTAGCTACCCTTGGTAAGCTGACATTAGTCCTTTTTGTAATTCCCAAAATGTACTACACTTACTACATCACATCCATTTATGTGGCTCATTTTGTTTTTTAAGTCTCTCTAAAGTCTATAACATACTTGGCTCCTCACTGTCTGGTCTTCAACAGGGCCCGTCCCTCCATTAAGGACTGCTTCAGTAACTCCTGGCTTCAAGATGCCTACCTGATGCGCCTTCGTAGGCAGACTCTCACCTTTACAACTACCCGTCTCAAGGAATTCTTGGCCGACCAGCAGCGCAGGCGAGAGGAGGTGGCCACCAAGCACAAAGTTCTCCTGCGGTCCTACCAGAGCTCGCCACAAACCCCCACCAGCCCCGCCACACCAAATGTGCCAACTTCACACACCACACCTGTCACCCAGTGAAAACAGGCTTCCAAACACCAGATGGCGGGACTTTAAAACAAGACTTTGGGCCGTGAGGTGGGGTGGTCCCTTCAGGTTTGAGTTGTTGAACTTGGTCGAAAAGGGAAAAAAAAACTCAAGAAACCAGCAGTGGCTGTGGTCTACAGAGACGTCACTTCTTTTTCTTTTGTGGTTCTGAAGGAGGATCTAAAAGAAAGGGAACTCTTACAGTTACAAGAGCCTGGCTGCGTTTTTTTTAAATGGTGGACCTTGTTCATGCAAGGCAGGATGTTGTCTTCAAGTTAGTACCTCAAGGTTTGTAACTTTGCATACATTTTGGATAAATTACTTCCTTTCTAACTGTCAACTCTACAGTGATTAGAGGGGACACAAATGAATACATTGTAGTGACCCACCATTAAAGGCCTAAAATTGCTGTAATAGAGTTTTGATGTTGAAGGTATTGTTTCATTTAAGTACAAGCTATTCACGAGATTCCCCAATAACAAGTACTTAGCACAATTTCAAAATAAGGAGTGCTAAAACAATTGCAACACCTCTACTTAATCAGTCTATAGTCTTATATTCAAATGTTTCCTGACCAGAAGTTCATTCTATAATGTCTAATCCTGTGTCCTTGATGAAGGACAGCCTAGCCTGACGCTAAATATTGCTCTCCATAAACTGAATCCAGATTGAATTGAAGCTGTTATTTGTGCTACAGTACCTAAGTTTTTATACTGCTGTAGCATCTCAGTGATTGTCAAGATTGTAGCAGTTCCAGTTAAAGTTCCTTTCTTGTTTTGAGTTTTAAAAAAATGTATATCCAGAGTTCAGAGGATACATTGGAGGATTCTCTACAAGGGCTATTCTTAGAATCAGCACACATTTCTTCCCTGATGGTACAAAATAGTATAGTAATGATTCTCTCATTGTGAAAAGCATTATATATTTATTCAAATTTGTTATTAGATCATAATTTCTGCTCCGAGTGATGATATGGAGGGCATAAGTGGCTCCATGCAGGACTGACACTGTGTGGCCTGCTTGGCAGGCACTAGTTCCTTCACCACAAATAAGCTTACAACCACCGCATTGGCTTCCAGATGAACTAAACTCTTCCACTCAGCCCCAGTGTAAAGGATCCAGGTTGATTAGCCACATAGAGATATTTACACACATCTCTGAGTTTACTAAAATGAGGTTTACAAGTTTGATCAGTCAGTCATAGTATGCTTAGACTGTGCATACAGAACTTTGCCTGAGATCATTATTAAATGTAAGATTATTCAGGGGGTTAGTGGGAAACCGAATCGCTTTAAAAACCCACTGGTGATACTGGGGTGCCTCCAAGTGCCCTTAACCAGTTAGCATTAGTCAGCATAAAAAATAGCCTCTATAATTCATTGAAAAAGGATGTTTATTGAGACGTTGTTGAGTGTATGAGTTCTTATTTTAGCTGTAATTTTTAATTGCTAAAAGCTACTGCTTTGAAAAACAAAGGTTTTGCTTTATTTGGTTTTTATAAATTACGGTTTTTAAATGGCAGAACTTTTGATAAATAAAGCAAAGTAAGATTTCAAATGGTTATAATTAGTATTATATTTCACATAAATTATTATTTATATATTCCCTTAATTAAGTGTCACACACCTTTTTGGTTTCCAGCTCATAGAAGCTCATAGGACACTGTGCAGTGATTAAAACATAAAATCAGTACATATGCAACACTGCAGCAGACTGTACAAAACATGAAATCATAAATTCTAAGAAATATTAAATTCATTTGTAAATAAGAGACACTTTCTCTGTATTCCATGTTCTATATTTGAGATGAGATATATTTAGGTATGTACCTCTTAATAAATAAAATAACATCAACTAAAAGAGGTATTTGTTGATCATCAAGAAAATGTAAATGAGAGTATAAATTATCCTAAACTAAACAATTACAAAATGGGTAAATTCTAATTATATATTTTAATCTATTTTTTTCACTCTGGTTTTTGTTCCATGAAACACATCATTTCTAGGTACAATAGTGAAGACTGCATTTGGACACATACTGACAATTGTCCCTTGTTAGACTGAAAGTTGAATACGACTCAGTGGTGTTTTGGTGTTTAAAGATTATTTATGTTCCCACTTTAGTTATATGCAAAGGGATTACTGATACGAGTAAAAAACTATTTGGTTTGCAGTATAGTCTGTTTCCAAATATGTTGTTATCCCCCTTTTGTCCAAGTATGGTTCATCCTAATGTTTGTCAGTTCCAATATATTTTTCTTTAACATTGCACTGGCCATACATCGGTGATACACTGGTCATTTGATCTATCCTCATTACTTTATGGTAAATAAATGGCTATGTTGTATTGTTTCTTTCATTTTGCTTTGCCTTGTGAGGGCAAATTCAGTTTTAAGACCAGCATGTGATACTTTTGCACAAATGTCAGATTTTTGATCATTTTGCTGTCACATGTATTGATATCAAGTACAGATTTGCACACTTAACACACAAAGCGTACTTTCTGTTTTATTTAAAGAAAGTATGAAGGAATCACAAACAGATGTTGATGAGTCTTTTACAAGGATATCACATAAAGCTGCGTCACACATCCAGCAACATCATAACTCGTTTAATTTGTGTATTGACTGACAGAGATTGTTGGTAATTCTATGAAATTATTTTACTAATTCTATATATTCTAACGCTATTGCTAGATAAATACTGCCCTTTTCTGCAGCTCTTTGTCTTTTTGGCTCAGTCATTTTTCCTATGCATAGTAGAAGTTAATCACAGAGGGCGTTGTTCTAACCCGAACGACAACATGCAAGATCAGCATGAGAATGCAACGTTGCATTGAATTCTAAACGTTTGTGCAATATATCATGTTCTTTAATCATATAAAATGAAATACAAACAGGGTTTTGAAAAAGATGTTGAACGCTCCACATTTTGTATTAAGATCCTCTGCCGTATTTTGTGGAATGTGTTGCAGTGCCTCGTGATGGATATTAGACCCACAGAGAAAATAGTTTGTTAAATGAATGATAAGTTCCTTATTTTGATTATATGAATGTGACTGCTTCGTGTGTGTTTCTGCAATTTGTTTATTTATTGAGTGACTGTATTTGTTATAGCTTCTGCTTTTTATTTTGTGAAATTTCTGAATCTGGCATGGAAAAGGCATGACAGCTGTTAAGGCTCTGAACAATAAAGGAAATATGACAAATATATGAACACAATGGGGCACTTTCTTTCTACTGTGGATGACAATGAGGTAGGTAAAGTGTTAAAGTGGAGTTACATATAGAATTGGTATGAACTTACTATTAACCATTCTTGAATTTGCTATATTTAAAAGATTGCTAATTGCACTGTTTCCTGCTTGTAGCTCATTAACACTAAAGATTTGACTGAAGTGTTTCCACTTTAACAAAATAGCACAGTTGGTTCATCATTCTATGCTGCTGATTTTATGATACCGCCTAAGCCCACTCCCCTCCATATGTCCCGAAAGACGAACAATTATATGTGTATTTTCACCGGGGACGACTCACATTTCAACCACAAACAAAACTATTAACTGCTCCAAGCATTCTCAGGAGTATTTAATATGAAGGCTTTATAAGGATGGGAAAGGATCTCTGCAACATCTGTTGCACATCTTCAATCAGTCTTGTCATGCTTCCAAAGAAGGGAAGGGGAATGTCTGTAATGGGTTGTTCGCCATGATCCTTGAGGGCCTAAAAGGCTCCTCCTGACCCATAGATATAAAGCAGGACGTATTTTAGGATTGCTGACTCTGGAGTGGATGTGAAGCAGAGAGCAGCTTCGACAACATCTCAGAGGTAAGAAATTAGATGTTATGTTGTAAAGGAAAGAAACTGCTGGTATGGTAAATGTGTATTAATTCATTTGTAAAAATCTGTTCCTGATTGTTCTTTTCCTGTGATCAGAGGCCTTTTTCACAGAATACATTTTGACATGTCGGTAGAAAAAGCACACAAAAATTATATTAATGATGGCTGAACTGCATTTAGCTGCTTCAGTTTCGGGGTCTGTCATACCTTACTGGGACACTTAAATAAAACAGAGCCATCATTAATCTTATAACCTGTGCTTTCACCTCTATCAGAAGTCAAAATATATGCAGTAGAAAAAGCCTTTTGGATATCAAATACATTTTCAGCTAACCTGCTCTAAGTAGTGCTCTAACCACTGCAGATGTCCAAAGCGAAGGCTGCACCTCCTCCTGGGTGCACTCTGAATATCAACGACCCTCAGGTCCAGGAGGCTGCTATCCGAATCCAAGCCTCGTATCGCGGACACAGGTACCAAAATATTTAATGTCTGTTGGCATCACTGACATTCAAGTGCCCTATGAGCAGAGTTCATGTAATCATGCAAGGCTTAAGTATGCTTCAAACAAAGTGCTTGTTGGACCACTTCACAGCATCTGAAACCCTCTTACCCCCCTACACCTATCCGGTGTTGGAAGTGGGGGGGACTAAATCCAACTATTTTTGTACCTTTCTGAAACTGACACTCAAGGGAGTCACTGGCTAGGTGTGCCGAAATCAGATAGTATGGTGTATAAAGTATGATTTACATAACTACATCTGTTGAGTACAACACAGCAAATGCTTTTGAAAGGAGACGTGACATGTGCACGGTTATCTCCATTTAAACTATTATAATATACCTCAACCAGGTGTATAGAGCAGGTATAAACACTTGCATACTTCCTTTGCACGACACTTTGTATAAACTAATATATTTGAAGCACACTGAACCTATTTTCAAAAGGCTTGTGTAGTGAAATCTCACGTTACTGCGTTTCTCATATAGGTCGCGTAAAGAACTGCGAGAGAAAGGCCCTCCCAAGATCCTGCAGGAGCTCAAAGATGTGGTACTTGTTGAGGGCAGCGCTGCGAAGCTGGAGTGCAGAGTTAGTGCATTCCCAGACCCTTTCATCGTCTGGTACAAGGACGGCAAAGAGCTGAAGGATGGACCCAAGTACCGCTATGTTTTTGAAGACCCAGATTTTGTGGCGCTCGTGGTCCTGGATGGGGTCCTGGCTGATTTAGGAAAATACAGTGTTACCATTAAAAATCCATTTGGACAGACAAGTGGATCTGCCTGTATTTTAGTGGAAGGTGTGTACCTTTGGATGGAGAAAGGCTAGCTGTATCCACTGGTTTCTAAACTCTGTGCTTAGCTAAGCTAACCAGCTGCTGGCTGTATTTACATGAAGGATATGAAAGTGGTGTTTAGTAGTTGTGGACTCCAGAAAGTTATGATGCAAATCGTTCCTCCTGCTCAAAACTTTGTCAGACTTCCCTCTACTGTGTTCCTCTTGTGATTTCTGTAGAACTTTATCTTTAAGGCAAACTTAAGCCATGTGACTGAGCATTTGTGTCATGCTTTCCCCAGTCCCTGCTAAGGTTTCTAAAGGCCCAGACAACATTAAAGCCAAGAGAGGAACAACCGTGGTGCTCAAGGCGGATATAAGCGGGGAGCCTCCTCCAGATGTCGCCTGGCTCAAAGATGGAGATGACATTGAAGAAGACGACAGGTAGGCGTCCTTATAGAGATTCAACTGGGAGGGATTGCTGTATTATTTTCTATTTATATGTTAACAACGCTGTAACAAACGGTGCTAATAAAGACGCTTCAATTGTCTTTCAGGGTATTCTTCGATATCGGAGACACCAACTCAATCTTGACCATCAAAAATGCAAAGCTGTCTGACGCTGGCAAGTATGAGGTGTTTGTGGAGAACAATCTGGGCACGGATCAGTCGTTTGCTCGCGTCGACATCCTCTGATGCAACGTCTCAGCTACGCCAAAGCCAACACGACGTCTCTTATAATCAATCCAACTGACAATATACTGTATTCATGCTGCGTTCCAAGCTGTACATAACTTCAATCATGCTCATAATAAAAAGCAGGTTCACACATTTGTATTGTTCAATGTGCAATATTTGTTTCTGATACAAATGGTTAAAAAAGTAGAGATTTACAATGAAAAAGGTGGACATGGGTGTAATTAACTGTGTACAGTCAGAGGGTTTTATTTTTATTTTTTTGCTGCCAGCAGCATCTAGCTATGATTTAGAGGAATTACAGCCTAAAGTAGGCCTACTACTGAACTGGCTTTACCACTCAGCTTTGTGTGGTGATTGTTTCCCCCATCAAAAGACCTTTTGTTAATGGGACGTGCTTTTTCTGGTTAAATAAAGGCACAATAAATGCAGTCCTTGTCCTCTGTAAGTATGTTTATACAGGGGACTCAATTTAATGATTTTTAATTGCAGAACAGTTTTCAGCAATATAGAAATAGACATCAACTAAAAACAAGGACAACAAAACAGAGCAAAGATGGGAAAATAAACATTTACACTATAACAACATAGAAACAGACTATATATGAGTAGATAAAGGAAATAGATAAGTATATAAATATGTATAAAAAGCAACAATGACCAACAACATAAAAGGTGTATAGAAGTGGAAATGTTAATGTAAATGTTACACACGACTGTAAGTTGCAAAGAAATGAATTTCTAATGACAGTCATTACTGAAAATAAGTTCAGATCAAAACTATTATTATTTGGAGGATGAGTCTATCTGGAGATCTTTCATTCATCCATTCATTCATTTAAATTAAGAGTTTTACTTTGATCTTATGTGTGGGCACTTTAAAGACTGTCCCTAACTTCCTCTTTCTCTCGGGTCGGTTTCAAGGGTGCCCCCGCAAAAAAAAGGTCAAAGTTGTGCGTGCACAAATTTTAAAAACACTCCACGTGCAAGAAAACATGCAAACCATGCCATAAAACTTAAACATGTTCACTATGGACTGCGGGAATAATGGAAAATATCGCTTTTTAAACACGTTTTACCGCTTCTATTTGGTTTTACACAAAATTAAACTTTTTTAAAAAAATTAAATAAAACATTTTAAACTCATTAAAACATCCCAATAACACCCCCCCCTAACAACAACATAGCCGAACTAACTCCACTACACGTACAGTGACAGTTTGCGAACAGCTTCACATCCTGCATTGTGGCTTTAAGAATGGGGCTTCCTTGAAACCGTCTAGTTCCATGTTAGCATGGTCAAATTGATTGAACTTCTTCAACGTTACAACTTTTTTACAAGTAACTTTTTTTAGACACTTTTAACCTCCGTATTTCAGACCCGTTCGGTCCGGTATGGTTCATTGTGTTCGCTTTTCAGCTGTTTAGAGCGTTTCTTTACTTCCACGCTCAGTGTGCGCGTTTGCAGACAGGGAGTGGCAAAATATAAATAATTGTTTGGGTTGTGTGTGTTTTTTTTTTTTTGTTGCCATAACTTGCCGTAATTGTATACAGTAACAACGTCCCTGTGTTTGAGTGACGGATCTAATGGACCATTCGCCGTCGATAATCACGCAAGTAACCAGAGACGAGGAGGAAAATGCGGCTCGTCGTGAGGAAGGTGAGTTTGGGTTGAAGTTTTCTCAACTTTTCAGCTGCGCATGACAATGTCAGCACGGCGGTGTGTTCAGGGGACGCCACGGTGTCACTAGTGTCCGCGGACCGGCTCTCACACCGTCCCCCCCCCCGTCCCCCCTCCCAGAGAGACCGTACATGTCCTTGAATGTGATTGTTGGAAACACTTTCACTGCAGCTTGGAGACAGTCTGAAGCCGGTTGCTGTGTGGGTAGGCCGGAGCCATGGGGGCAGCCGCTTTGAGTATACGGTTTTAAATGTATATATATTAAAAAAAAAGACACAATTTGATTGGAATGTGAAATAAAGTGAGTGCAGCTCGGTGGGCTTTGGGGGCTTTTCTGCACAGTGAGTGTAAAACATGAGAAAGTGCGTTCAAACTGAGGGGGCGGGGTCACTTTGACAGTTCACTGTTGTTGTTTTGGACTTTGACGTTGAGCTGCTTCAGTTTATCCCCTCAGGTTGTCCCAGGAACGCAGTTTCTTTGAACTAAATGAACACATAAAGATGCTAAAGCTGCCATTTTATGGGCTACCATCAAACACGTGTATTATCTCAATGGGGAGTGTAAAACATGGCCATTACTCTGCAGCAGTCAGTAGTGGAGGAAGTACTACTACAACGCTGTAAAAGCACTTTTACTACTGTCAAAGTCCTGCAGTGGAACTCTTAAGAGTAGCCTATGTATTTATAATCAGGCAAATGTACTTAAAGTATTTAAAGTACTTTAAGTGCAGGAGAAATTGCCCTTTTGACCATTACACTACTATATATTATTATTATCATTCATGCATTAAAAGCAGGATTTTGCTCTTGTAGTTGGTTAAAGTGGAGCTCATTTTTTAACAAATTTGTATATAAAACTGCAATTAATTCTTGTTTTCATCATGGTTAATCTGCTGATTTGTTTGTACGTGTAAAAATTCTGAAAATAATGAGAAAAACCCGTCACAATGACCCCCAGCCCAAAGGGACACCTTCACAATGCTCCTGTTGTCCCACAACTAGTACTAAAATAAAATAAAATGAATTACAATAATTCAAATATATCCTCACATTTGTAAAGCTGGAATAAAAAATAAAAACTGAAATGGTTAAAATAGTTGTCCGTTTTCTGTCAGTTTGAATATTGATTTAAACATGTAGTTCAGTGATTTGAATTCAGTTTTCACTTTTCAGATAATCCAGAGGTTCATTGATATTACGTTCGTCATGCCAGATGTTTCACAGAAGTTGCCAGTGAAGCAACAGTTCAATAAAATAAAGTTACCTTCTTTTTAATTGCTCAGACTCAGTGGGTTTGCATAAAAGAGAAGCATCCTGAAATCGTGGCAGTTTTCAGAGCAGGATATTTGTATTAATGGTTCGCATGACGATGCTGAAATTAAATTGAGATCTTTAGCTGTGTCTGGAAAAATGCAGTGTTGGTCAGCTGTAACCCACAGCAGACTACAATAAGCAAAGTGACCAGCGGTTGGCTTCATGAGGCAGGATCCCACATCTGGGAGGGTGTGTAACAGCAGTAACGACAATAAAAACAGCACAACTGCAGGATGTCAGCTTCATTCCATTCGGATTACACATTAGAGTCCAGTCTCAGTAGAAAACTGGAGATTGGAGTCTACAAACTACAAAATACAGCTCACTGAAACGTCACACAAGCTGCTGCACTAAAAAAAGTAAATGCTTATTGTGCAAGACGTTACCTAATATGTTCTTCTTCTTTTTTTTGCCATGCGTTAGGCCTGAAGGCTGGCACGGCTCTGCGGTTAGCACTGTCTCCTTACAGAGTTAATCCAGCTGTGTTTGCCTGCTTTTTTATTTGTGTGCTTTGGCTTCCTTCCACGCTCACAGACATAAAGGTTGAGCATTAGGAATAGTCCTACAGCTTCCTGGCAGCAGAACGACAGTCGACAGGGATCAATACCGTTCATCTGTACAGTAATAAACTTAGCTTTAGGGCTTAGCATCTAGATTTGCTTCCACTTCAGTAATTAAGGGATTTGGAATGGTTTAATAATAATATAATAATATGGCAGTTCATTGTTTTTTGTATTCAAGGAGCGTCGCCTCGAGTGAATCTTGTGCTCCAGTGCATGTTGTATTGGTTGTTTTTGTCATTAAACAGATACTGTTAGTGTCAGTTTTATTCAATTTTGGCTAGATGTCAGATATATAATCATGTATACTGTCGTCGGAACACACAGAGATGAAGATAGTGACGTTTGTTTTTCCATTTGGAGGAATGTAGTTGCAGAATGAGACAGTCAGTAAAGAGTGTGGCGATTGAATGAAAGAAGACAATGTAAGATAAGACTGCTAGTCTGGGTACTGAAGTTGTAATTAAAGGTTTTATCATGTGATTTGGTCCACAGTCCTCATCCTGTCACATTCAGCTTACAGATAGAATCTAAATGAATGATTGAATCGCGGTGAATAAATGAATTAAATGATCTATCCACAACCGAACAATCTTACAGGATGGAGAAAGAAAAGTCCGGCCAGTAACTGAGTCCAGTCAGAAGGTGGCAGCACTGTCCAGCTTACGAGTGCAAGTCCAGCCCCCCCTTACTTCCTCCTGTCCATAGGTCATGAGGCCAAAACATGGCTGCTATCCAGAAGAGAGGGGCCAGAGAGAGAGAAAAGGGCGAGCTGTCAGCCCTTCTTTAGTTTTACAGGTTGCTGCAGCCAAATGGGGGCATCACACACCCGTAACGCAAGGACACTTTCTTTCAAAATGTCTGAGCAAAGTTCCAACCAACTATACACTCCTGTTCCTTGAAGTTTCATTCTATATTTGGTGGCATATTTATTTCAGGTCGCTTTTGAAATCCGATTCAGTTTTATGGCCACGATAACACTGCTATGAATGTATATTTAGTTTATATTCTTTCTGTGATCATTTTCTGCACCATCAAGCAACAAGTCAGCAACTTTAACTGTAATAACTACACCTGTTTTTGTGTAAGGTGAAAATTTCCAGATGCAAAAAATGTTTGAACCTTGATCCGACCTGACCTAAGTCTAGCTGGGTAACCATGGACCTGCCATACCGTCTGCTCCGGAGGGGTGTGAAGCAAGTTGTCAGATTGTAACAGAATATCAGGTGTCAAAGTGGCGGAAAGTCAGTTGTGGGAGGCCTCATTCTTTCTGCGTCTGGATAGGAATAGACGCAGAGGCATGCCTAGCCTCACAGGGCTCTCAGATAAGCCTGCTTTCAACTAAGTGGGCTGAAACATGCTGATGCGGCGCGAGGTCGTTGCTGCCCCTCGGAAATGCTGTAACCTCATTATCAGTGTCTGAGGCTCTTGGACAGGGAGGTGCGAGGAATGTTGCAGTACAGTCTGCTTCTTACACATTTCTGCTACCTAATTATACACCTGAGCCTGACGAAACCAAGAGCGAAAACGTTGCAACTAATGACTATAGCTACAATCTCATTAGTGTGCTTGATCCTAAATGAAAGAAACACTCTGCTTTGAATCTGCGGTGGTGCTAGAACTCAGCTGTCTATGGCTGTTTCTGTTCACCTTGGCTAAACTGGGTTTGTAATCTCCCCCAGTGTTCTTTAAGACCTGGCTGCAGACGACTATGATCAGCGTGTAGCCCTTAAATATCAGTCGAGCGTTAGAAGTGTATCCCCGGTCCAGCATGCCGTGTCGATGACGCACCTGCAGATCAGGATCCAACCTCCACATGGAACGCATCCGGCTGCTCAGAGGAAATGGATCCTGCACAAGCCATGTACTGCAAGATGCCATTTGTGGCAACATTATACAAACTGTATTCATACAGGGTCAGCTTTCTTAAATATGCATGCTGTTGTGTAAGCTGTTTTTGTGTAAAACCTTCTATCTAACGCAGTCTCAAAGCTTTTTAGTGTTTTTGAACTTGATGAATACCATTGTGTTGAGGACATGGGTACACCCATGTCACGTTCCTACTTTATTTTTAGTCCCACTAGTGGCGGGGCTCTAGGCATGGCAGTGTAGGTCGTTCCGTCCACCACTTTGGTCCTGACTGAAATATCAACAGCCACGGACCTTTTTCACAGGAGCCATTTTGATATGAAACAGGAGGGTAAACACAGGTGTTACCAATGACACTAATTAAGGTCCCATTCCATCATTTAGTGTAGCAGAGCCTTTTCTGTGAGACAACATGCACTATAGCAGCACGCTGACTACTGTTTGACTTAAATGAAAGAACTTAATTAGTATCGTTGGTAACCATGTGTTTTACTATTTTTATGTCTATGGCTGCTCGGGAAAACGTCTAGTGTGTCTTCCTCAAGATGAATTGTAGAAACTATGGTGATCCTTAACTCTTCCTTTAGTGTGATCATCAGGACAAAAATATCATTTTCGATTTATGACCAAATAACCAGTGTTATAGTAACCTGATTCTGTTTTGGTATGTTTAGCTAGTTTAGAACATGATACATATTTATTGTACTTACAGTGTTTAGTTCACCATTTTGTATTGACATGACATGGACAGGTATATATGTAAAATGAGTCTCTGCATTTGTTTAATGTCTGAAGAAGGGTTTGCATCGAAAACGTCACATGGTGGTGTGAGAATAAATGTTAATGGGAGCATTACGTACAGTGCGGACTCTTACCTTTCTGTTTTAAATATCAGCATGTTGACATTGTGATTGCGAGCATGCTGACATTAGCATGTAGGTGCATACGACACAGTTGCTGCCTTCACAAACTAGCAGCTGCAGATCTAGCAGAGTTCAGCGTTGCATACACTATCTCAGTGTTGTGCTAATAGCTGCTTGTCTCAGTTTTCCTTCAAGGTCTGTTTTGTTTACTGTATCTTTGCTATGAGAGAAATATGATTTTATAATTGATATAATAATCGGTCGGCCGATTAATCGGGCAGATTATTTGCTGATGAATAAAAAAAGCCTCGTCGGTGTGGAACGATGTTAGTGCTCTTGTAAATTTTGGGAAGGTGGAGAAAAAGTTAGTACAGTGTTACAGTGCTGTACTGTAACTTTCGAGCATCCTACTGTAAACATATGTCCTGTCCTTCTTAACCACTTGCCCCACCTGTTTCACACTATGGGGTTGCCTTTATCATTCCTGAGATTCTTACCCCTGCTGTAAACAAAAAGTGATACCATATCATGGTGAGGCCAGCACTTCTGAACTCATTTCCACATGAGAATTAAATCATATTATCAAGTTTTTAAATTACAATTTCGAATAGATAAAAGGGCTGACCCTTTTTCTTTAATGATTCCACAAAAAATGTATGTATTTTATATCATTAAATGCAAGTGATGCATTCTGATCCTACTCAAATGTTGTTGTTTTTTTTCTCTTATCTACAAATATAAATCAAAAAGAAGAAAGAAAGAAAAAGTTTTAAAAATGGGGCACCTGGTGGCCTGAGGGTCGAAGATGCTAATCTGGTCAATTGAGAAAAACTTGTCTGGATATGAAATAATTTGACAGTTTTACTAAAACCAAAGGGAAACTACTTTCAATGTCTTTTGGTTTGCACTTTGTGACCTCTCTTTTTTTGGACCGTAACTCATTCCATCAGGAGCCAGTGTGTCTCTGCAGCCTGGGATTCTGTTTATGTTGACATTTGCAATATCCATGATGGTTAGGAAGCTTTGGGAATGACATGATGTTGATTTCATTTAGTTCATTTTTCTGTGTGCAGCGTAAACGGACAGCGTAGCCATTCCCCGCTGTGCATTGTAGGTGACAAATTAAGGTTTTGTTTGTGACTGTTTATGGCCTGGTGGGAGTATGTGGCACTAAATATATACATAGAATCTCATCATTAACCGCTGTCAGCAGCTGCTCTGGCTGGCTATTTTAAGCACTCTGATGTGTAATGTCAGAAGAGGTAATGCACTGAGCAGCATGATGTTTTTTAACACTACAAGCTTCACCTGCCCAATTCCTTCACACATGTTTGCACACAAACCTTTGGTCTTGGGACCAAGAGGGGTATGTCCCAACAAGCATGCCCAGGCCATAATGACCACTCTCCAGGGGCTCCGTCCACTTTCAGCCCCGGTTGAATGAAGCAGTCAGCAGGCCAAAGCCATAGTGAATAGCGCTTGAAAGTAGGTCAGACTTGTTCATACTGCTGAAACTGTGCCGAATGGTTTTTTAAATATAGAATTAATTTCACCGACTATTGGACCCATCAGCCTAATATTTTATATTTATGATTGTATGCTCAAGGACCTTTGGTGGTTGTGGTGATTCTCAATTTTTTAACAACCTATTTTATTGACTGCTCTGTTTTACGCCGCCACTGACTGCTGACTCCTCACACCTCTTAACCAGCTGGTAGGGGCCACAAGTGATCAACAACTGCTTCAGTCTGGAATCTTGTTCCTGCTGGTGGATTCTTTAGTTGGCATTTTCACTGTGGCACACACTGATAATGTAACCTGTTTATTGTCTCAGCCTCATTCCACTATACGCATGCATACATACTGGACACACATGCCCCCAGTCCACGATATTATGGCATGGCTTATAAATAGCACACCACTTTTAAGGACATTTCGGTGTCTTGTCTACACATTTTAAGCTTTTCGTGTGCCATTTAGAGACGATGAGAGTTTTGGATGTGCAGGAAAGGATACTGAGGTGACCTTTGAGTTCGTAATTATGATAACAAAAGTCAGGTGACCTTTAATAGAACATCAAAAAGGATAAGATCGGTTTGGGTAAAAATAATTGCATCTCCTGGTGATGATCTGCAACAAACTGAGTGCACTCTCCTTGTTCTGTTTTCCTTTTTACCTTGTTTCAGGTTTTTTGTTTTTGTATTTCTGGGTTTGTGTTCTGTAGTTAAATTTGCTACATTTGTGTGGTGATGAAAATGACCAGCATTTTAATGTAAAATGGTGAGTTTAGAACTGCTTGCTTCCTTTAATAATGTGTTCCTGTTTTTCAATATTACCTCATTAGAGAAAGTGTTTCAGTTAACCTGACAGCCAATATTATAACACTTATTAGTCTTGTGCACAGAACCTTTAGGCTCGAAATGAATTCCTGCAATCCAGACTATAACACACTTTATTAAAACCTCCTGCTTTTATGTGCCCAGATAAACAGTAAGCATACAGTACAGTATATGGCTGCAACTAATGACTCTTTTCAACAATTAGCTGTTTGGTCATCAAGTAGTAAAAAAATGCCATTTCAGATTTCATGAAGCCCAAGATGATTTCATCAAGTTGCCCCAGGAATAAAACAATATCTACAGATTTTCTCTTACTATCACAGGACAAAGAAAAGCAGCAAATCCTCACAAAAGAGATGCATGAAAAATGTGTTTTGCTTACAGTTGCTTCACTTGAACCTTTGTCCTTTAAGTTAGTTTAAATTATTTCATGTCACAAATGACTGAAAAACCCCAAATGTGACTGTCCACAGCCAATATTGTTCACAAAAGAACAATATTAAAGTGGGTTTATATTTACTGCCCTCTACTCCACATGTTGTCCTCTAAACAACATATCCACTGCCCGTCTGTGCTACTTTGGCAATCATTACACATTTACACCCAAAGCAGGATGTCCTGTTCATGATACGCCATACTGAGGCATGCTAATTCTCTAGCTGACAGCTCTGACTGGTCATCAAGGCTCAGCTAATTTGTCAGTGAGATTTTTCTTTCTTTGGAAACACAGGCTCTCACCACTCTGACACCAGCTGATGGGGTGTTCTCTACAACTTGTGTGTGCCAATAGTTGTTGTTACACGGGTTAGTGATGTTAAGGTAGATCAAATGCTGTCACAAGACACTGCCACATGACGATCCACTGATAGCACAGTGTCATATGTTTGTAATATTTTGAATGTCATAGTCATTTATTCGTCTTTCTGTTCTTTCTGCATGTTGTATAAACACAAGTAGAGTTAGAGGATTCAAGCTAAAACCACATTCATTAAGAAAATATAAAAAAGATTTGATGCTGAAATCTGTTATTTAAAAAACCCTTGCCCATCATCACTACACATACTGACACATACAGGGACTTTATTAACAGCTAGTAATTTGATTTAACTTCATGGTAGAATTAATTCTGCATGTTGAAAACAGTAAAAACCTGATATGCTATTCCTCTAGAAGTCTAGAGTATTGCTATACCAGTCATGATGGGATTTTGTGAAATTAATTTGAACCATGATCACAAAAAGAAGTACTTAACCAATACAGCAAATAACAAAAAAGTTGTAAAGAATATTGTTGCCTATGTTCAGTGTTGGTCGTTTTGTTGCCTGTTTAATGGTGTTGAGTGTTACTTATTATGTTGCCTATATTTAAATATGTTCAATGTTAGTCATCTATTTAAGCAAATTCTTGGTATTTTAAAAAACAAAATATATACTGATAATGAAAGAGCCCGACTATTTTGGGGGCGGAAATGTACACCTATACATTTGTTATGCAATGTCTTATAACCTTTGGCTGCACATCTTAAATAGCCATAGTGTAGCAACTCACAGCATGACAACATGGCAGAACACAGTAGGGGTCCTGGCAGACCAGAGTAATGCACAGATCATATACACTGGATCGAAATTAGCCCCAATACTTACGTAATGAAACGGAGAGGGAGTCCTGGCCACATGTAGCTGAACCACAATGAATAATATGTTTTAGTCACTGAAGGAATATAACTATAGCAACACAATTTAAATTAAAAAAATACAGTTCAAATGTATTAAAAAAAATATAAAATACAAAAAGTATGTTGATGAACAGTATGTCTGTTTCTGTAGTTGTAGTTGATGTTGCACACTGAGGAATAATTGTAATTAGTTTCACTTAGCATAGATCATAGGTTGATATCAGCCCACTTCCCATAGCAGAAGTCCTGAAATCAATGTCAGAAAGTATTTTAGGACTATATGCATCTCTGTCATGTTGGTTCAGTATAGTACATTTCTTCTCTCTATCTTTTTCTGTTCCAGGTGCCAACCAAGTTTCGCCTTCAAAGAAGCCTCGCAGTAGAGGCCTTCTCCACAGTCTCTTCTGCTGTCTATGTCACAAAGAATCAGAGCCACCTCGACTAAAAAACAATGCCCCCCTCTTGGTAGAAGAAAATGGGACTCTGTCAAAAGTAAGTTTATCTCTCAACATCCTTCTCACACTCTTTCTTGTGATATTAACTTCCTCCCACCCTCCGTCTTTAGCATCCTTTAGCAGCATGTGGTCAGCATGATTGACAGCCGTGTGATGCATAAAACGCATGTTTTCTTGGCTCGGAGCTTTTGGTGTTTACAAGAGTATCTCCCCTGGGCTGGGAAGTAATGTATAGCAGTGTTGAAAAGTACTCTATGTTCAGATATCAATCAAGACGACTTGGAGTCACAAGAAGGGGATGGAAATGGTGTAAATGTTACATAGATGGACTGACTGGAAGATCGCTGCATTGCAAAAATCCAAGAACAGCTACTGTAGATGCCAGGAGGCATACACTATACACTCTGAGGGAGAGGCCCTTTGGCTTACAGCGTAAAAATATAAAACAGTTTAGTATCAGGAAAAAGTAAGCGCATATCTCTTAATTTCTTAACCTCTGCTGGATTCATAAGGGTTTATTATAGAAACTTGTAATTGATAAATTATTAACTAATGCATTAATTAATAAATAGAGAATTTCTGGGTAAAACTTGTGAATGGTGCTTGATAGTTCCACCGTCATTGGTGGACAATTGACAACACTACCTATGGTTAAACTGAGCATATTCTTGGAAAACAACATGACTTTTGGCAGTTATGGTCTGAAGATCAAGTGGTAAAGACGTTCTCAGGTGTCAGTTTCAGATTATTGCCTTAGTTCAGCCTTTTATAGAGATTTGATATTCCAGAAGTTATTTGTCACGTCTTTCCAAGCCCCCAAAATAAATTGCTTGGTCTCTGGCAAAGGGGGGGGTCGAGTCAAGTGGTAGGCTCAGTTTTGGTTGTGACAACCTGTCATGTCAACGTGCATGCTGCTCCTGTTGCTGTTACTCTCTTGGGCGGGCTGTGGTCTCAGTGACTCCCCCCACCAGCCATGTGAATATTCACTATGAATGGACCCTACAGTTACCTGCCAGTCATTTGGACTTGGACTCTGCAGGATCTGGAACCAATGCATGGAGTAAAAACTTTCAACAAACAAAGTCCAGACTGAGAAATAATTTCCTGATGTATCTGGAAAACTCTGAGCAGAGCAAAGTCTCTGGGGAAAGGGAGCCGTCTACTGAAGTCATGCTTGCTGAACAATGCCAGGTTCCCAAATTAACAGAAGCTGCAGGTTTCACCAGCCCTTCAAAGGGAAGTGCTGAACTTGGCATAGAGGTGCTTGTGGAATATACTGAGAAGACTGTTGTCAGCAGAGAAATTAACCCTTCTATTCTTTGTGTGGAACACTGCAACATGAATAGAGATGAGACTGAATCCTGCACATACTGCAATGGACACTCTGAGAACTTTGAGCAATACTCAGCAAGTGAAGGATTTTTTGAATCCGACCAGACCGTTGATAAGTGTGAGACTTCTGGGTTAAGCCAACCACTCGACGAATGTGCTCAACACTGTGAGTGTTTTAAACCTTGCAAGTCCTCTGAGCACTGTGCTAATCATAGCTTAGCTTCCAAATGTAGTCCTTGCTGTGAACATTGTGCGGAACACCTCCAATTATTTCAGCAATGTAAGCCCTCTGATCAGCAGTTTGACTTTGAGCCGGATAAATTGGCAGTGAACTGTGACAGTTTTGCGCAGTGTGAAATGTCTGATTTCATACCTGAGTGCTCAGACGACCTCAGGTTGTTGCAACAATACAAGCCTTCTGATCAGCAGTGTGAGTTCTTTGACTCTGAGCCAGACACATCAACAGAGGACTTTGAGCAATGTGAAATGACTGGTTTCACACATAACATCTCTGATTCAGAGGACTTACTGGACTGTGGCACTGAACTTTGTGAGTATGATGAAATTCAGAATCAAACTGATGACAGTGAAGACAACTATCCACCTGAACAAGAGGACGAGCAACATGAAACAGAGCCTATTGGTGAAGAGTCCTACAGATTGTCAGAGGGTGTAAATTCATCACATTTTGGCGCACCTGCTCATGTTTATTTTGATGATAGTGAAGATGTCTCCTTTGCAAGTGAAAGCTGTGAGACACCCCAGCTCACTGAAGAAAGCTATCAGCAAGCTAACATATCCACAGATTACTGTGAAACTGTGTGTGGAACTGATTACCCTGAAGCAAGCCAAGAGTATGAACCAACTCAACAATGTGGTATTTCAGAGCAGTGCAACTCTGACGAAACGTCAGAGTTTTGCACTGAAGAAGACGGCTCTTCAGACTGCTCTTCTATTGAAACCAAATCCTTTAAGACTTGTCCTGATGACAGTATTCCTTCAGATCCCTTCTCTGATTCATCTGGGGAATCTGAAAAAGGAGCTCAGGAAGATTCAAGTGATGAGCAGACACAGTGGGAATCGTTTGAAGATGATGAAGAAACAGAGCAAAGCACTATTAATGAAAGTCATGAGGATAAAAAGAAAACGCCTACTGTTGATGTTGTCATTGAGGATTACTTTGATTTATTTGACAGAGCTGACTATAACGGACACGCATTTTCACAAAAGCGGCGTTACATCTCCTGCTTCGATGGGGGAGATATCCATGACAGCCTGTATCTTGAAGAAGTTCATTCAGAGGCACAGAAACTTGCCAACAATGCCTACAAATATAAAGACATTAAAGAGGAAATTGACATACAGGAAACTGAAACATGTTTTGATGCCTCTGAAGAAGCCTGTGAAGATACTGATGAGGAAGACGCAAGTCCGAGAGATGATACCTCCTCTGGGTCCTGTGAGTCAGAGAAACAATATGAAGACTGGACTGTAGAGTCACAGTCAAGTTTAGATGAGGACGAAGTTGAAGAAAATGAATCTGAAGCCTATGCATTTTATGCAGAAGATTGTGAGGAAGCAGAGGAGAAGGAGGATGCTTTTGAGAGAGAAGCCTGTGAGTTTGTTTCTGAAATCTGTGATGAAGAAGAAGCTAAAGTCTGCCTGACGTCTAGTAATGGGGAGAGTATGTATGCGCCATGTGCAGATGACATCTCTGTTGAAGGAGATGCTTATGAAGATAAAGTCTCTGATACTCTTGGTGGCAATACCTCTATGGTTGGTCATTTACAGACAACTCTTACTGATTGCAAAAAGGAGGACAAAGATGAGCCTGAGCCTGAAAACAAAGTATTTACTGCATGTTCAGAAATTGAGCCATATTTTTGCCTTGTAGATCATGAGGAAAAGGAGTTGTGTGAGCAAAGCGTTGAAGAATACTATGCATATCAGATTAAAAGCATTCAGTCATCTGTGAAACAAGCCCTGAATGGATTTATTATGGGAGGAAGATCGTACGATCAGATAATCCATGGAAAAGCTAACGGGGATGCTTGTGGGAATGAAAGAGAAGATGCTCTTTTATCCCCGGAAGAGACTGAGTTACAGGAACATGCCCAGAGGAGCCCAGAGGAGGGCAAGGCAGTCCGATTTGGAATTACTGAAGTTATTGACCTGAGTGAGAATTTAACCTGCTGTTCTGCTGTGGAAAAAACAACCAATGAACAAACTGCGGAATCAGACGATGACTGTGGATTCAGTGAAATTTCAAGAGAAATAAAACCTCCTTTAGATATTATTCACAGCGTTGTCCCAGAAATTGCAAAAAATGAGAGAAGGGATTCACACAACCAGGACTCCGAACAAAGCAGGGATTCAGAAGAGGAGCAGAGTGATGATGAATCCTCTGAGCCTTGTGAATGCGAGTACTGCATTCCACCACTAGAGCAGGTATTACACGTCTTTGCACCTCAGCTGAGAAGTATTTGAGTAGATTAAATTAAGTTTTTGGAACTGTGGGAGAAACTTTGAATTACCCCAGAATCAATATTATATCGGTCTATTTTTATATCATTAAGACAGTACTGCCAACTACGTTACAGGAGATCCCAACTTGGCAGATTGTGTGGTATCTGTGTCAAACTCTTGCTCTGCCATTATCCTCACATGGTGGCAGTTCACTCAACACGGACAAACACATGCATCAGGGTTACAGGCAGCCTGTTTGTTCATTCCAGCTTGTTTATAGCATCAGAATCGCAAAAACAAACACCGATCCCTGACCACTTGTTGAATGATGGAGTGCAATATGGTGATATTTACATGCTCCATCATCATGGCAGCAGCTGTAGCATCCAAGGTTTCCTGTAACCTGTCACTGAAACACTACAACACAATTCAGTCTCTTAAGTAACAGTAAACACACTCACACACAATGAGCTGCAAGTCCTACACGACAAATCGAGATGGTAATTTCTCATGTTAAAGGTAATAAAAGCTGTTTAATTAGGAGCATTTGCAATAAATGAGCTTTAGGTCTTAACTCTCCTTTCGTCCACAGGTTCCAGCCAAACCGTTGCTCCCACGGATGAAATCGAATGATGCAGGGAAGATCTGTGTTGTCATTGATTTGGATGAAACACTAGTGCATAGTTCATTTAAGGTAAGTTGACCTATGTGACTTGCTTTCTCAGTCCTATTATATTCTGAGATTATTGACAGATTAATAATCACAGACAGACATCATTAAATACGGTATACTTCAAAAGAGGCAATTTAAGTGTCAGTTTATCTAAAATAAAAGTAAATAAATCATTTTCCTTTCAGTGGGAGTGCTGTCTACCTAATATTTTAAAGGGACCTTGTGTTGAATATGGATGTGGTTATAGCACCATTCAGTTGTTCACATTGACAGTACTGGTGGAAATATCTGCAAGTTGTGTGTTGCTTTCAGTCCATTCATCTCAACAGGAATTTCTTGTTATGAAAGCCAATAATGATTACAAATTAGTATGTATGACCATTTTTATAGAGTTTACCTGAGATTGGATGGACACCGCTGTGGTAGTCATTTGCAAAATGAACATCATGCTATATTAAAGAAAATTTAAACTAGCATTTGAGACTATAAACTCTTTAGGAAACTATTTACTGAGGTAA
>NW_023340095.1:5166748-5176267 GCF_004916995.1 Morone saxatilis | reverse complement strand
AAATAAAGGTTAAATAAAAAAAAATAAAAAAAATAAAAAAACTGTAACATCATAGTCACCATAGAGACATGATATTGATCTTCTCAACTATCTCTCACCAATAAAAAAAATAACTGCAAAATCCCCAAAGCTATTGCTTCAAATGTGAGATGTTTACAGGAGAGAAACATGTCTGCAATCAGCACAATGAAACTCAATGAGATTTGGTTTATGGTGCTAAGAGCCAATAGTTATAAATCAAAAGCAGTTGTTCACTTTGAGTTTATGCCTTCATTGTCATCATAAGCACATATTTTTCATTTAAAATAAATTTTAATGGACTTATTTGAGAAAAACAATAGTGTAAATGTAGTCTGCTGGCAGCCTGAACAACAAAGTCTTTGTACTGTAGTGAGTGACGACTCTCAGAAGGTGTTGCTCTCTTGTAAATGTAGTCTGCTGGCAGCCTGAACACTATCATCCTAATGCCTTTTAGCTACACTGTATTAAGGTGATAGGAGGTGTCATTACAGCAACAAATTCAAGGTTATTGGGATCATACCAAAACTATCTGAATGGATATACAGTATAGTATGCTTGTTAACTATAACTGTTAAGCCTATTTACAGTTGATTGACAGCTGACTTCATACATTTTTAACTCACTTCTGTCTAATGAGTTTCTTAATCCTCTATTTCATTTGGACTAACTGGTTTTTATAGCCTTTTTTATACTCTTGGCCTTTAATTACTTAAATATCAAATAGCAGGGAGACTCTTGTAGAGTATCTGCCATTAGGCTTCCATATAGACTGTCAAAGCAAACAATTTACTTGCCAAGCTAAAGGCAAAAATAGCAATAGGATTTGCACTACATCATTTTGCATATTTTTAGGAGACACATGACTTATTTTTATCTTAAAGGACTGGGCTCATGTGCCACCTAAACATTAACCATGTATTTAATGGGTGCTCTGGTTTCATGATGCAGAACCCAGCTGAGCTCGAAGTCCAAGTGAAATTAAAAACCAGTAAAATCAGATTTTTAAGAACGAATATTAACTTGCAAAGGACAAAGAAATGTTCAGCTGTTAACTTTAGTGTACCATTAGGTCTGAGTAAATATGCCTCAACTTATCAGCAACCATTTTTCAATTCAAACTTGAGCAATTTATATATAAATACTGTACGTTCATGTAAGAAAAAATACAACTACGCGTCTTTTTTAATAGAATCTCTGCACAACATCATTTGTAAAACTTGTAACTCAGTCAGTGTTAAGATGTTGTAAGTAAAAATTTCAGACAATGTATTTTACATTGTTCCCACAAATAACAACCTTTTTAATCTGTTTGATGCCTTTTAAGGTAGCATTCGGTGAACAAAGTAATCAATGCCAAAAGTCAAGGCTCCTGTGTCACGACAAATTATGTAATGAATGCCATGTGGTGTTTAGTCCTTCTCAGGTCACAGACTGTCCTAAAGGATGTCACTGGATATTGCCACTAGCTATGTGTAAACAGGGTCAGACTCTATGAACTCCATGTTTAACACAAGGTGGATAATAAAACTCATTATTACTTTGACACACATACTAAATATAGCGTTAGAGGAAAGCCAGTTTGCTGTGTAACCTATTTTCTAATCTTTTAGAATGGAAAATATTTCATTTCAACTAGATTAAAACTGGATTAAATGAAATCAATGCACCTATAAAAATGAGCGGCTCAATAGTCAACTATTAATATTACACTGAAGTCATCATATCTTAATCAAACCTTGGCCAGCTTCCAAAGCAGGTCAAGTCCACCATTTTTAAAAGGTGGCCTAGTTCTTACAGTTTAAGATTACCCATTTTGAATGGTTCAGGAAAGAAAAGCTCACATTACCAATACTACTTTCCAGTAAAAATAGAGCAAATATGTCAACAGATACAATATGTACTCTTATATATTCTAACCACCATACAAAATTGTAAGCACAAAATAAATACTAAACATTTCACTTTAGTATTGCTCATCAGTGGCATCATTCTGGACCACAATTCAAATTCAGGATTATAAACCATAAAGATTATAGTATAACAGCAGAACTCGAGATTTATACTTATGAGTGCCTTTAAAAACTCCAATCGTGATCAGCTTAATCATCCCTCATGTAAAAATATTTACTTTTAAAATAAAATGTAGCACATAAAGGATAAGTGGTAGGATTTCGTGGCATAGCAGTGTAGTGGCAGATTGTAACACACTCGCTTCACCCTCCCCTTCCAAGCACAAAGGAGAAACTACGGTGCCAAACAAGTGAAAAATGCAAACGGCCCTATCTAGAGCCAGTGTTTGGTTTGTCCGTTCTGGAACGCAACCTGCAGCATCTGTAGATATAAAAGGCTTCTCAGTTAACAAAAACATAACAGGTATTATTTTCAGGTGATTATACAGTAACAAAAAAAACATACATATGAATGGTAAATGAATGTAAGAAAGCATTAGTTGTCCTTGAAGTGAAACAAAAAAACAACTGTGTTGCGGCGGTTGCTCAGCCCACAAGCTCACATAGACACTACACAGTACCGGCTCACACTGAGAGGATGGAAATTGAGAAAGGCAGTGAGTAGCTAGAAGGCAAAGAGACCAGAATGGAACAAACTACAACTAAAATGGAATAAAAACTTCATTTGTTATTGAAAAGCACCAGCGGGTGCAGGGCAGAACATTAACCAGCATGTAACATTGGGGGAAAATACTGCATTCTCAAACTCTGTTTATGATTGATGGTAAACTTGTTCTCTTACTTGCACTACCTCATAGTATATGAATTTAGGCCACAGTGTAATGCCTTATATAGATTGGGGCGATACTAACATTCGAGAAGCATATTTTCAGGTGTGAGACTTGCCTATATAAATCAGATATTTTTATGAGCCATGTCACTTTCTGTAGTGCCTATATTTCAATGATGGAAGTCACAAGAGTCATATTATTTACAGTGTTGTGTTATTTAAAAAACTGTGAGGTGGCGCCTTCATGTCTATTTGACACATCCCTGCTTCAGATTTGTTGCTATCACTCCTCTCTATGAGAAGATGTTGATTTAAAATGAAACATATTGTTTTTGTGTGTTTAACACTACTACTTTTGTTTTCAACAGCCAGTGAACAATGCTGATTTTATCATTCCAGTGGAAATTGATGGAACAGTTCACCAGGTAGGTTAAGACCATCTGCTGTCCTCTTATGTTGTTTCAGTCACATCACCACAATGTCAAACTGATCATTGAAGTTTCCCAAAGCTGTCTAGACTTCCGGCTGAAAGCCCCAACAATTTGTGTATAAAACAGGATTGATACAGAGCACGATCCTTGTACTGTATATACTGTATCACACACTAGCAACCAAAATCTGTGCTATATACCATCAGCCCTGAACAGTAGGATGCTTTATGAAATCTTATGGATTCTCAAATACAAAAGTATGGAGTAAAATCCAAAGATCCCACATGCTGGCTCCAGTTTGCACTGGTAACACTGTGCTAGCACCCTGACAGTGCTGTGGCCCGCTCTGTTGACGGCTCCAAGCAGCAGGTGGCTATTTCCATGGCCTGACGAAATGAGGAAACCCTGGCAGGCTTCTCAGAAATCACTGGCCATCAATCTCACTCTGTGGTGTATATTATGCCCTGCTTATTGGTGCTGGGGAATGGCAGTGACTATTCCCTGCAGGCGTTAAATGGTAACTGCAGTCTGTTGTGCTGAGCCTCCCAGAAGACAGCGGAGCTTTGTTGTCCAAAGGGCCTGGGTCTGTTTCAAGTAATCCAGGATAGGCTTGTTAAAGTGGGGAAGGCCTATTCGGGATGACTTGGTTCAGAAACAAGGCCGCCAGCATCTTAGTGGAAGTAGATAATATATAAAGTCCTGTTAGGGTGTCCACATGGAGTGTTATCAAATTCAATATTACAGCTTTGTGCGTTCTTTTGGATTATTCAATGTCAAGAGTTATCAACATACAAAATAATGTTAATGGTAAAGAAAATCTTTGCTCACAGTGAGTAACAGTCATGTTTGGAGATATTATAACACATAATATATGTTATATTACATTAAAAAGCCTAAATCTGCTCTGGCAGATGCCTTTTCTAAGTGTAGGTGCTGAATGTCCCAATATATTTTTGTTTTAAGAACTTCTGGACTCACAGGTCAGAAGTAGGATTTCCTTTCTTTACATTAACCCTTTAAGTAGTTTAAGTTCCTGATCATATCCCAACTGTAGATTTCATACTCGCATGCCTTTTGTGTCTCTCCCCCAGGTGTATGTGTTAAAGAGACCCCACGTTGACGAATTCCTCAAGAGGATGGGAGAACTGTTTGAGTGTGTTTTGTTCACCGCAAGCTTATCCAAGGTGAGACTGCTGTTACTCATTTTGTGTAATTTATGATAAAATGAGCCTGATCAAAGCAGGCGGGCTGGCGTTTTGCAGATGGACACAAACAGGCTTGATGTAGATAGTGGCACCTGTTGTTGTAAAGCATTATGCTTACTGGAAGACCAGCGTGCCATTTCACATGCACCCTCAGATACAGATATATTTATGATACCTGTCAAGCGATTGCGCAGACATTTTAACCTCTAACATTTACTCAGTGTCAACCTTTGTTTTAACTTTGTGAAGCACGTTGTCAGATATAAGTTTTGTGTCTTGCTGGTCTTTTGAAAAATGTCCAAGCTTAAATGTTGCAGATATGACTTCTCTATGGTTGACACATACTGTATGTCCCTGCTTAACTTGTGCATTATTTACAACTTGATTTTGTTGCCCCCAAGCGGCCAAAAAATCAGTTAATGCAGCTATACCTCTAACATAGAAATCAGGTTTTTTTGCCTCATTAGGAAATACTACAACGTGCATTGTTACTTTATTTCTGCCATGTAGTTCAGCAGTCTGTGTCTGTGTGTTTTTTTGCTTTTAAAAGGTAAAACGTGTGTGTACTTCCCACGCGCAGTTTGCACTTTTACTCATCTCAGTTGTCTAGCCTTTCTCATAAGCCATGTAAAGTAGCCATAAAATATCATACAAACATTGTTCAGTGCTATTTAAAGCTTGGTCCTGCTTCCCCCCCGTTTACTATAGTACGCAGATCCTGTGTCGGACCTGTTGGACAAATGGGGGGCCTTTCGGAGCCGTCTCTTCCGGGAGTCATGCGTCTTCCACAAAGGAAACTACGTAAAAGACCTGAGCCGTTTAGGAAGAGACCTGAACAAAGTCATCATCATTGACAACTCCCCAGCCTCCTACATCTTCCATCCCGACAACGCAGTATGCTGCTTTTATCTATTTCTCTGCAATACACTGAAATACATGTGATTAAAGGACACTCAGTAGTTGTCTTTTGTTCACTAAAAAATATTACTCTTTTGCTTTTTAGAAATTAATCTAATAATTGTATAATATTAAATACTTTGGAATATTGAAAAGGTCTTCTAATTCCACCGTATCTTGTTTCTTCAAACCTCCAGGTTCCTGTAGCGTCCTGGTTTGACGACATGTCAGACACTGAGCTCCTCGATCTTATCCCCTTCTTTGAGAGACTAAGCAAAGAGGATAACATCTATGATTTTCTCACGCAGCAGAGGACTTCAAGTTAACAAAGGCAGGATACTAGGATGAAAATAATCACCAGCAGCTGTCGTCACGGGGCCACGGAGGCTGGTGGGCCACAGGCTCCACGCTGCTTCCAACTACAAGGACCACACTGCAAAAAATGCCTGTCATTTAATCTCGTATATTTACAGTATATTGCATAAAAAAGATGCAAGAAATCTTCTGGCCGGGTTTGGAAACTATCGTATCTAATCCCAGTGACAGATTTTCTTTCTTTTTTTGTAATACTAGATAAAGACTGAGTATGAGATTCAATGACCTCTGTAGATATCTTTTGCAGTGCAGCTAGTGTGTTGTTGTTGATATGTGACATCAGTGATCTCTGTAAGTGTGCTGTAAACCTAGATTGTGTGAACAGTTGTTCAGTGTCATTCTACAAATGAACCACATCAATCATTTTTATGTCAGTACAATGTAGCATTTGTAATAGTATTTGAAGCTCTCACACAGAACATAACAAGCCATTGACAACTGTCCCTTAAAGCAACATTATGCAAGAATTGGTATTTTTTTTCAATTTGGCAAACAGGTTTGTGGTGGGGGGAGGGGGCAACTCTCCCGGTGCTCTGAGGTCCCGGTCCCGGGCACAGCTAGCTGCACGGCTAACTGAGCTAACTAGCTAATGAGAGCTACAGTTAGCAGCAGTTAGTGTTATGAAACTTACAGAGTTATTTTCTCTATAAGATACTATCCAGTTTCACCAAAATCAGTTGTATAGTAATCAGTGAGGCCCGGATCCCAGAAACACTCTTTAGTTTTTCCAACCTTTATTCTTGTTGCATTTGTGGTCTGATAAATAGTAAATTCATCCATATCAGTGCCCCATTTGACCATTTTCCAAGCTACTGCAGCTGTCGTATTTCAGGGGGACCCGCATGAGCGTCGAGTAGTTTGGAAAAACAATAGACACACTGAGAATACAGAGCAAGCTTCTTGTGGCTGAAGACTAGTTATGGTGTGTGATGTAGTGCAGTGTTAAGCTGTTCTCGCCGTACAGTGTAGCTGGTCAACCCATGTTACATAGTGCAAGAACAGGGGTTCAGGGCACCAAGTGAGAATGAAAGACCTTTCTCTCTATTACCAGTCAGTGTAATCAAAATTATTTTTGAAGCTGCTAAAATAGTTGCATAATGTTGCTTTAAATCCCATTAACTTACTTTTTTTTTGCCTAAAATGGCCAAATGTGTATGTAGTAAAAGACAATCATTAACTTTAAACAATGTTGGTTTAATAACATGTAATATGTGACACATATCACTACAAAACACACATTTTTGAAAAGCTGTGTGTGGAAGGAATTTGGTTTTAAAAACATACTATATACTTCAGCTTCTGCATTTAGATTGATTACAGATTATTTATAAGGTTTAATCACTAAATTCTAATAATACTGGAATCTAATTATTAATGTGTAATAACCTTTTTATATGTTGTTTTATGCCTAGTTCAGCCACAAACCACCATCATCTTGTGATTCATTAGTTGTCCTCATACTTGCATCCTAACACATCTTGAAAAGTACATATACAGTTACATCTGGATCTGGAGCATTAAGGAAACAGATCGACTGCACACACCTCGGACCTTTCACACCACTACAGAAATGGTGAGATCATTTTTGTACATACAGTATATCAGGATTTTAGGCAACTGTTTTGATTTGGTTTTAATGTTATTTTACCTAATGTTATTTTACCTTTTAAGTTTTTAGTTGAATTGGCCACCACAGTGTGCGGCCCATCAATAATGCAATCCTGTTAATGTGCGCTGAAGGGGGCTGTAACCTGCTACAGCGACTTAAATAACTTTGACGTTTGATTTGAAAGCACACTTTGATGCCTTCTGTCGGTAAACTTGAATCCGAGCTGTTTCGTATAAGACATTAATGCAGTCCAAATGTACTGCCTTATTGATCTGTTTATTCAGTTTCACAGGGGAAACTTGTGCCAGACACGTTCGAGCCCCGGTTGACTTTGTCTCAGTCTGGAGCGAGTGTGTATATTTGTATGTGTGTGTGGGTTTGAGTGTGATTGCGTCAGTGTGAGTATTTACATTGGTTTAAAATTTAAAAAAAAGATACTTTGACAATACGTGAAAAACCATAACCTGTCTTTAAATAATGATTTAACTTTTTTACTGTATGCAACAAGAGTATTAACGTTGTGACTCAAGTAAAGAAACTGGTTCGAGTTTAGTTTTTGGAGTTTTTAAATTGCTGCTGATAAATGTTAAGATTGAAAAAAAAGAACAACCAGAGATATTTTTACCTTGCATCAATAAAGCATGTTTTATTGAAACAGGTCATATTTCACTACAGAACCTTTTTTCACATTCCTAACGCTCAACAGTACTACATGGCAGAGGTGGAAACAAATGGAAAAATGGAATATGGAACAGATTTCATATGAAAACAACTATCATTCTCCGTTAAGTTCAAACATAATATCCACTCAACAATAAAACTAGCACGCCCTGATTATCATTCAAGGTGATCAAGTAATTTGTTTAACGTATTTCTTTCCTAGATTACCTGATTTTGGCCCAATGTATTTTCATTACAAGCCCCTTGCTGCAAGACAGAACTCTCTTCATTCAAACTTGAACTTCAGGTTTCATCAAAACATAAAAAAATGTCTATACAATGGACAAATTATGAAAAGACATTAATTGTTAAATGTAATTAGTGAGTCAACTGATGCTTGGACGATCCTTTCTAAAGCCTGAAGCTAAATGTAAATTTGAGATGGGTATGTGGCCGTTGAGTTCTCTATGTGGTAATACCTAATACTGGTGTTTGAGTATGCTCACTGTCACAACAGCCACACAAAACTATGCTCTGATATATGGGGAAATTACACTGAGTGCAAATCAGATAATACGGCATAGAAAATTGCACAATTACACATGTAGTCTGTAAGTCTCTTCTGGTGACGGATATAAGTATGTCAACTGCTTTCATTTATTCTTAGAGTATGCTTAATAGAAAAAAAAACGCCATCAACCAATTATTTTGAGGTATCTGGAGCCGAATCTAAGTTGTTTTTTGACAAGTTTTTAAGTTTTATAATGCCACAAGCAGGTTGTGTGAACAAGATCAGATCAGACAATTTTACATTTCAAATATTTTCTTAGCCCTAGAAATGGCCCTATTAATTCAAATGTCTCTTAACATGCATTGTGGCTTGGTTGCATTAAAACTACTGTTTGTAAAGCTGAACTCACACTTTTATTATTATTATTTATTACTATTTTTTTCCCACTAGTGAAGTCCTTTGAGCTTTACAGTATTCAACATTTATTGTTACAAATACACATTCAGCTTAAACCTCCATAGCATGGTTACAGTCAGCTCACTTACACACAGGATATCATTTACATACAAACTGCAATTTGTGTTATGATAAAGGAACCGTTTCTTCACACACTCACTATGACACATTTTATATGAACAGAAATTGAGTTCCTTAAATGCAAGTTACCGAAAGAAAATCCACTCCCTGAATTAATTGAACTGCATGAAAATCCATCACAACCCTGTTTAAACCACTTTTTTTTAGACATACTGTTTGTAAATATAGAAGCAATGTCAATGGTACAATGTAAAAGCATCAATATAATAATCAATTCATGTCAATTAGGCGATGACAGACGGTTGATGTCACTCATGGATCACCTGTGAAATTTGAGCAGAGAAAGAATTATATATATAATTTGCCTTGTGACCACTTAAAATAAATCAGTGTCTACTTGATACCCCTGAGTAATGGCCGTAGTGTGGACAGCTGCGAGTAGCTCCACCAAAAAATGATTTTCCCTTTTCAGATTGTTTAATTTGAATGATTTTAAAGGTCTGAAGAGCTGAAATCGTCCAGTAGTTGACCAGG
>NW_023340095.1:5166415-5166727 GCF_004916995.1 Morone saxatilis | reverse complement strand
AAAAAACTTCAAAGATTTGTTTCAACATCCTACAATTGATGTTTGACCCCAAAATGTACATACTTCATAGGGCCCTATTGTAGCTCTATCTAATTTAGTGTCTTCCCCATTGCTAGTGATTATACTATGTAGACTAGTGGTGAAAGATTTTTTCAACTAAAATAAAAAGTAGTAATACCACAGTGTACAAATACAAGTAAAGGGGCGAAAAAACAAGTTTAGGGGTGGCAGTAGCTCAGTGTGTAGGGACTTGGCTTGGGAACCGGAGGGTCGCTGGTTCAAGTCCCACAGACCACAAAATATGGAGTGTGG
>NW_023340095.1:5163994-5166315 GCF_004916995.1 Morone saxatilis | reverse complement strand
CATGTCCACGTGCATGAAGTGTGTATTTCAGCCTGTGTGTGTGTGTGTGTATAAAAAAGAGTGAAAAAAACAATTTCCCCCTAGAGGATCAATAAAGTATATCTATCTAGAAATCTATAAAACTTCTGAATTCATAATTTGATGTGAGTAAAAATACTAATACTAAAAGTACCAAAAGCTAAAGTACTCATTATGCAGAATGGCCAATTTCAGAATTATATGGATTATGAATATTGATGCTTTATGAATATTGATGCTTTGATGTGTTCATGACTTTAATGTTGCAGCTGTAAAGCTGGAGCTAATTTAATTATTTAGCTTGACCCCCGAGGATCAATATAGTTTTACTTCATCTTAACTTGCAATAATACATCATTATCATTTATTTGTTGATTATATTTTGCATTATTAATATGAATCTGCAAAGTAACTGAAGGTAAATAAACTCAAAGAAAGCACAAGTAACCTCAAATGTATCCCAAATAACAGTACATGAGCGAATATGCTTGCTTACTTTCTACCACTGCCTATGATTAATACGTCACACAAGTTGTCTTAGCTGAGCTTGAGTCCTGGTTGTGCTGCACATCGGCCTTTAAAACCAAATGAATTCATGACAGGTTTACTACCTCAGACAGATGATTGAACATAATACTCTTTCGTTTAAAGCCAACATAATAAAACTATAAATAGTTTACTGTCCTACCGATTTAAGTAGGTCGAGAAGATTCTGTGGATATGTGCTCTGTATTGCTTGACCTACATGCTTGCAGATAGAGTAGGACCATAAACACCTTATATCATTTACAGAATGCAGCAGCCCAGGAGCCAAACCATGCACTGTATTTATTGCTATGTGCTGCATGTGTAGTGCCAAGTCATGCAACACACTTTAACACACTGTCTTGACAATTCAGAATCAGTCTGAAGGTTTGTTTTTTCTTTTGTGCTTCTTCTAAAGCTAACTTATTTTTTAGTTGATGCATTTAATGAATAAGAAACTGCATTAAGTAGTTTTTGATAACTTGTGAATTGTTTCACTTCCTCCACTCCTTATGTTTCTTTAGTCGTATGAGCAAATGCAAGACTTTGTTATTGCCTCCATCTAGTGGTTGGTTTCTGTATTACATCCGTTCAGCTGGTCAGCTAAATTCACCCTGACTTCTCCAGCTAATACACCCCTAACAGTGGCATGTTCCAGGACAAGAAGTCAATAATGGTATACTTAGAACTATATATTGTGGGCTGTTATCATGTTTTAATATTGGATGCATGGTAGTCTGTTATATGAAAGGATTTGGATATATTGGGGGATGATTTGAAATCCTGTTGTATAACAAGATAACACTTTGGTAACTTGAAAATTTTCAATTAAATGTTCAGTTAAAATGTAAATACATTTTACACAAAAAAAAAGCCCTACAACTGCTACTTCTTTTACTTACTCAGTACCCGCAGCTGGGCTCTGCTTTTTGCTTTCCCAGAGGTGAACTCCACCTCTCCATTCATGTCCGGGGAGGTTTGTCTGAGGGTCAGCCTGTGCACTGTGCCCATCTTCTCCAGGCGTACCCGAGAGCTCGACTGTAAGGGCTCCCCATTCAGACTCCACACAGGTGCTTTGAGGACAGGGACCGAGACCTCACATTCAAAGCAGGCTTCATCAGGGGCCATGACCTCCACATCCTTCAGCTCTTGGACCATTAACAGAGACTCGGCTGAGTCAGTGCACAAAGGAGAGGGTTAACCTATTAGCTTACAACACGTTATCTTAACAGTTAACAGTTAACTTAAGTATTCTTAAGAGTAACAAACCCACTCCCAAACCCACATTTTTGTGAAACCTGACTCATTCCCAGCTAACCTTTAACTACCTTTATTTCTTGCCTTAAGGTATAGTGCCTACACGTCTTACCCAGGAATATACAGTACAGTCATATACACGTAATAGACATTTTTCTCTGAAGAGATGTTGACTTGTCGTAGTGGGAAAATATTGATATTTTCCTACTGTGGCATATCAATGAAAAATGACTGTTGCTATTTTTAAGGTCAGGTTAGGTTTGAATCAGACCTGCAATTAGAACCCATGTAAGTGATATAGATTCAAGTTGAATCTACTATGTGAGGGGCTACCAACTATGAACAGCCCCTTTAACCCAACAAATGTTTGAGAAATAAATGACAATAATGTTGCAAATGGTCACTTTATATTTAAACAAGGCCAGAATGAAAGAAAAATGGGGATGTGAAAAAAGGGTGCTACATTTTGTGTAAATGCCTGGGGTCTCATTTATAAAACGTGGGATCGTTACTAAAAGTGT
>NW_023340095.1:5131709-5163894 GCF_004916995.1 Morone saxatilis | reverse complement strand
GTTTATGGTCTCAATTGCTAGTTTGAAGCCTTCTTCCATACATGTTCAGTTTGTAAATGACGGTCCCATTTAGAGTAAAATAGATGATTCAGTGTGATTCTGCCCATCACACTGCACGAAACTCAGGTTAAACTAGAAATTGCTGATCAAATATGAATCAACGGTCTTGTCTAATTCTGACCTAAACTCTTTTCAGAAACATATTTTAGTGTGCTGTTTATCTGTAATAGGAGAAAGTGTGTGACTAATTGATATCTAATATCAATCAATCGATTAATTAATTGATTCCCATCCATATACTGTTTATATAATTTCCATTTTTCATGCAGATCTGTTGAATAAAGTTACAAATAGTAGTGGACAGCAGACTTTACCGTAGACCTCCACAGTGCAGGATGTAGTAGCATCTCCAGCATCGCAGGTGTACGTCCCAGAGTCAGTCACATGACATTTCATGATCTGAAGAAACCGTTTCCTTCCCATTGCATAAATGCGCAAGTCCTTGCTTGGCTTCACCTCAACCCCATTCTAAAAAGGACATAACACATGAAACACGTGATCTACTGTCCAGTTGAGTTAAATATGGTTCTTATTGTTCCACATTGATCAACACCTAATTGACAGAATATAAAGTTTGACTTATTTGAATTTTAAACTAGATGATTTTGGGCCTGAGGTTTTGTAAAATTATAAATGTTATTGGTGATGAAGAAAAACAGAAAATCAACACTTCACCTTCATCCATTTCACATCAACGTTATGTCTGGACAGCTCACACTCAATAGATATTACTGCCCCATCAGGGAATTTCTGGTCTTCCAGTTTTCTGAAAATGGTCACTGGGGGCTCTGGTGGAGAAAAAGCAGGCTTAGTTATTCAAACAAAACCCCTCTCTCTCTTTCTCCAAACCAAGCGTATGCACATCAGCTCACATTTAAAGTAGCCTTTGCAGTTACCTATAAGTTATGCAGACTAATTTACCATGATGACATTTTCATCCAATTGTCATCCTCAGCTTTTCAACCCCTAGCTCAAAGGGATGATGCATACTGAGTGACTCGGCATGGCGAGGATTATTTTACAGCATGAGGTTAAACTAGCACCTGACAGAAAAGACTGAACAGAGCTACCGCTTCTCACTGCTAGGTTATTTTGTGTGTGTAACATGAGCCTGGATAAAGGCAACAGTAGCAGAGCCATCACTTTATTCTATTATCATGCCTGCACTGGTTGGCATTTGGTCTACACTGAGTGGACCACTTTAGCTACCAGCCTGAGGTCACAACAACATTAGTACAGTAAAACTTTGTTTTGGTAGTAATGCAGTGTACTGTACATGGTTAGTGAGCTGAAAAGTTACTAAGAAGACCTTAAATATTACTTATGACAACACAATCCATGCTAATTTACCTTGCTTTGTATTGCTACTATAGTGAAATCAAATATTGATCTTTTTTTGTTGAAACAGTGGAAATATCTTTTTCCAAATGACCTACCCTTCACAGTGAGCCTTGCAGATGTCTTTAAGTTCTCTACACAGAACATGAAGGTGCCAGTGTCCTCTACTGATAGGTTAGAGATGGTGAGGCTGTGGATGTGTCCTTTGGCACTCATACGGAAGTGATTTGTCGGCTTAAGCTGGATTCCGTTTCTCATCCAGGTGCCTGTGACATGGGGATGGGAGAGCTCTACCTCAAAAGACGCAGTTTCTCTCTCTGTGGTTTTAATGTCAGTCAGCCCTCTCTTGATTGTGATTTTTCGAGCTGTAAAGAAAATTGCAGAGCTTAGAAAAGACAAACATCACAGTGATCCAACAAGTACATTTAACTATCTTTGGTGTTCAGTGTAATGAAAACTGAAAAGTAAATAAATAAAGGTCATGACTGAAAGATTGGCTCGAGTAACAAACATTTTCATTCCACTTTGCCACACTGAGCAGACATGGTGTCCATTTTCTGGTACAGAATAGGCTTGGAGGCTGTTCTGTACACAGCAGTCTGCAGTTAAACAATACAAGCTGGCACACATCGACAAGCCGATATTTTAGTCATTTGAGTACGGGGCTTTACACAAAAGCCAGCTTTGAAACTGCCAACATTTTTCACTTATTCTAACACAGACGAGCATTCCCTGTGGAAAAAAGGAGTGTTTATTTTGGAGACCTGATGACAACAACCTTAGTTTTGAAGGCCAGGGTGTAAATTTAGATGCAATGAGAGGAGATCCAAATTCATAGGAGGTGCCAACAGCAGCCTGAAGTCCTGACTTTCCCCTGCCCACCCACACTAGTGTTGAAAGAACAGCCTTTAATTCACCCACTGGCCTGTGGATCATAGGACTAAGAAATATAAGAAGCATGCACAAAGAAAAACAAGCATAAGTACATCTTAATCACTACAAGATGCCACTTTTATAGTGTGTCAAGCTTGCAACTTTGGAGAACTTCAAGTTGTTCTGTTTATCGGAAAATTTTACTTTGCAAAATGTAATTCTAGTCACTGAACAACAGCATATTAACTTCCCTCAAAAGTGCAGTCTGCTTTGCCTTTGACATAGTTAATTAAATCATCAGGGCTTTATTGATCCTGTGTCAAAACAGAAACCCTGGTCTGAAAGTCAGCTTGGGCTGTAAGTCTGTCACCTGTTGGTTGCCATCATGTTCCAGTACAAGTGCCACCCTGGTCCCCAGTCACTCAAATTACTCTTACTCAGTTAATTGAGCTTTGCCTTCACAAGAGGTAGTGCTGGAGGGTGTGCAAGAGGTGGAGCCGTCGGCAACAGCGGTAAACAAACAACAACAGGGCATAGTGAGAACACGTGCACACTCACGTTCCACTGTGAGCTGGGCTTGCGTGCGGTCATGGAGGGTTTCACAGCTGTAGGTGCCTCGGTCAGACATGGCCAGTTTGTGGATGGTGAGACTGTGTTTTCGGCCCTTGTGTTTCAGGGTATACTTGGCTCCAGGGTGGATCAGCACCCCTTGTCTCATCCACTGCACCTCTCCTGAATCCAGACTCACTTCCACCTCTAGAGTTGCCTCACTGTACTCTTCAGCTACAACGGGTGTCATTTTCTTGGTGAACACCACCTGTTGCTCTAAAAATTAATTTGAGGAATTACTACCGCACGATTAACATTTTAGGTACTTGTAGACAATTACACTGTAGATATGAATTCTTGTTCATTCTACATAACGGCATGAAGAAGAAGGCACACCCAGACAAAGCAAAGTAGAATATAGACCAAAGAAAATCAGCAAAGTAACCTTGCAAGTTCAAGCACAGAGCGCAAGCAAAATGCTCTGAGGAGCCTTGCCCCCTGCAGCGCCGCATACGCCAAAACCCCTGAGCCACTTGTCTCTGTCAGTTACCAGAGGAATTCTAACAGGAGAAGCTGCTAAGCGCTAGCCGTCAAATGCGCCTCTTCAACAATTTAAACTTGTCTAAAAGGGTCATTATTTATCATATACAGCATGTGCTTCTGTGATACTAATGGTGTACAGCCATTCAACGTATCTGGCTTTTATGTTTGCATTCACTCTAGTATTGCTGAAAATAGCCCACAGTTGAAAATATGGTGATAACTACCAGAGAGATATGAGGTTATTAAACAGTAAATTGTTGTTTATGTTACAACTTCTGTGCTTCCCTGAGACAAATATATACATATATATATAATTGTAGTGTTAATGGATGGGGCCACAACTCACCTTGAACCTGGAGTTCAGCCTCTGATACCAACCCCTCTGCATCAGCTGTCACTCTGCTGCTATCTGAAACCATGCAGTTGTGGATGCAGAGCATGTGGCATAGTCCGTTGCTTGAAATGACAGTGTGCTCATTCAGAGCTACTTGCTTGCCATTTAAGCGCCACACCAACTGAGTGTCCTCTGGTGAAACGACACACTTAAATACTGCATCTTCTCCCTCACAGACTGTGATGTTACGAAGCTCCGCTATGAACTCAACAACACGGGGAACTGAAGGCAAAGCATTCAGCTGAATTAGATTCATTGTGCTCCAACTGTTAAGATGGCACATTGACTATTCTAATCTATTTTAATTATTTATACATTATTTCTGTCTCTGACCTGCCTTAAAGTTGTATGATTTAATTGGACTTACTTTCTACGGTGACAGTAGCTGACGTCCTGTCATCTGTGGATTCACAGGCATACTCTCCAGCATCTTCTTCCACTAGTTGGTGGATGGTAAAGCTTCGTTCTCGACCTTGTGCTCGTATTGTGTGCCTACGGCTTGGAGAGATCTCTTGGCCATCCTTTAGCCACTGGACATCTCCTTTGGGCTTGTTGATCTCACATCGTAATATAAGGCTGCTGCCCTTCGGAGACACAATGTTCTCCAATGGTCTTATAAATTTCACCATCATTTCTGAAGAGTAGAATAAAGAAATATAATTCCAGAGATGTTAACTCTGTGACAGTTACAACCAAGTAAATGTTTGCTTGGAAAAATCAGATCAAAGATCAAAGAGATCAGATTTAGTTTAGGAGTGCCAAATTCTTACCTTTGACTAAAAGACTGAAATACATCTCATCTGTGTTTACGTCACAGACATATTCTCCAGAATCTGACAGCTGCAGGGGATTAATGGTGAGCTTGTGGGTATTACCCTCACTGGAGATGTGAATGTTGTCCCCGTTCAATAGTTGGCCATCCTTCAGCCACCGAACATTAGCTCTTTCTCGGCTCACAGTGGCACACAGTGTAACACTCTCATTTTCATAGGCTGTGACGTTTTTACTTGCTTCCTTATTCACAAACTTGACTGGTGGCTCTAAGAAAAATTAGATTTACAAAGATGTTCCATGTTCATACATGAAACAAAAAGTTTATCCTAAAGAAATAAAAAAATCTAAAACATGTTTCAAAGTAATTTCAATCTTACCTTGAACTTCAACAATTGTTATCAATTTGTCATCAATGGCATCACAAATGTATTTTCCAGAGTCTGAAGGCTGAAGTCCAGAGAGAACAAGCTTCCTCACAACGTCATGGCTGTCAATTTGTATACGAGTGTCTGGTTTCAGTATTTTGCCATTCCATAACCACTGAACTGTGGCGTTTGGCCGAGACACTTCACACTCTAAAATAAGGTCATCTCCCGCTACCAGGATATGATGCTCTGGGTGGCCTGAGTTTCCAATGATCTGTACTGGAGGCTCTGAACATAAAAGACATAGAATTATTTCCCTCCTCAATCAAGGAAAGACAAAATTGACATTGCTTCACAATATGATTACCTTTGACGGTGATATAGAAGATCATCTTATCATCCACTGCATCACAGGTGTACTCTCCTGAATCTTCGAGCCCCGCATTTAGGACAACTAGTGATCGGAAAACACCTTGCTCCTCACTGCAGTATCGCTCAGTGTCAGCAATTAGCTCATTATCTTTGTACCAACTGACTGAGGCATTGGATCTGGATAGTTCACACACTAGAATAATGTCATCCGATACTAAGAACTGCTTTTCTGTTTTTGCATCGGTTTTTCCAAGAATTTTTACAGGCATTTCTGAAAATGAAGAAGAAAAGAACAGAATTGTTGCCTTTTAGGGGGGGAAAATGAATTAAGTTATGGATGAAGTGGTTCAGTGTAAATTCTCCGGACAGTTTTAGATGATTCATTGTATGACATTCTGAGGTTAAAGTACACATAACATCTTTCTGAACATTGCAGGCTCTATACCTATACCGGTGCAATGCCATTGTGCCTGAAAACAAACGGCCATTGCTCTGAGGGCGTTGTTCCAAAAAGACACACTCCACACACCAACGACATAACCAACATGCTTAATTTAACTCAAACCATGACCTTTTTATAACTAAACCTAAGAAAGTAGTTTTAATGCTTAAACGTAAACAAACTGTGACCATTTGACAACATTAACCACAAGATTATTATTGTTACCACGTTGAAATGCACAAAGACCAAAAAATTCTTCTCACATTTCGGCCTTGGGCTTTCGGAAAATTGGGGCAGTCCCTTTAAGTAAAATAATCTACCTTGTACTTTTACTTGGAAATCCATCACATCATCCTTTGCATCGCAGACATATTGCCCAGAATCTTCCAGTGTTAGTGAGTGAACAGTTAATTGACGTATGACACCATCCTCCAGGATGGTAATATTTCTGGAGTCTTCTACTTCTTCCCCATTCTTCTTCCAGGTGACCTCTGCATTTGATCTTGAAACCTCACAGTCTAAAACCAGAGTCTCCCCAGCCACTTTCTCAACTCTGCTTGCCATCTTCCTTGGACGTACGAAGCGAACAGGAGGCTCTGTGCATTAAGATTGTGTTAGAAATGGATAAACACAACAGGACATTTAGAGGACCTACTAGTTTCATTCTTTAGTCTTCTTTACCTGCTATGTTTACAAAGAACGTCATGGAGTCGTCTGCAGTATCACAGACGTATTCGGCAGAATCTTTGACAGTAGTTTCAGGTATAATAAGTCTTCTGTAGACACCATCCACCTCTAGAATAAGATTTTCATTCTCCTCCACTTCAAGTCCATCTCGATACCAGCGCACCACTGCATTAGGCCGTGAGATCTCACAGCTTAGTACCATCCTCTCAGAAGTCTGCTGGCACAGTTCCATTTGGGACTGACTTGGGGACACAATACGCACTGGAGGTTCTGGAAAGTGATAGTTTAGCCATTACTCATTAGTTAAATGAACACTACAAGAAATCTGCACTCATCACCATGTTGATCTATACTGATGTATCTCCTGCAGGACTGTCTTTTTTGCATTCATCTATGATCCTGGATGAATCAGTTAACCCCCTTCTTTGGCAATGTTAAAGGCATCAACATGCTTTTAAAATAAAGTACTTTAGCCTTCAGATATGTTCAGACACTTTGCGCGACCTTGTTCTTTGAAGCATACCGATGCCTTAAATACGACAATCTACTCATACTTTTACATTGTGCTGTTACAATACGGATATACATGCATACATATATATATATATATATATATATATACTGTATGTATATGCAGTATCAGGGATTTTACCTGTAATAATGAGGTGAAAGAATATTGAATCATCAGCTGTATCACAGACGTATTCTCCAGAATCTTCGACTCCACTAGAAATAATCTTCAGTCGTCGGTAAGGGCCTTCAATTTTGAGCTTGATGTTCTCGCTGTCTTGCAGCTTTTGGCCGTCTTTGTACCAGCTGACAAAACCATTTGGACGAGACAATTCACAGCTCAGAATAATTTCTTCAGGGACGTGACGTTCAAGATGGACATCCTCCTTGGGGTAAATTATCATCACTGGAGGTTCTTTGGGGGAAGAATGTATAAAATCTTCACATTACATTTTAAGACAGGTAAAGTGACTTTGAGTTAATGTTGTTACAGATTTGATGTATGTACATTTTCATAAAATATTACCTCGTATCTTAACCTTGAACATTAAAACATTGTCTCCTGCACGGCATGTGTATGTGCCTGTGTCGGACAGTTGGGCTGAATGTATTGTCAGATTCCTTTTGGTGTCCTCTGCTTGCATTGTAATATTATTACTTTGTTGCATTTCAGCTCCATCTTTATACCACTGCACAACACCATCAGCCCTTGATACTTCACATGACAGAACGAGCTCTTCTTGTTCCACAACACTCTTGAAAAGGTCCTCCTCTGGGATATCAGCAAATGTTACCGGTGGTGCTGCAGAAAACAGGACACAAAAGAAGTAAGTTGTTGCTCGAAATTTGCATTCGTTGTGTATGCTCATGCATGCAGTTGCTCTTAGGCCAGATTTTCACAGCTTAGACATGCTGAGCTCAAGCCTTGTTATCTAGTTAACTCCTCATAAACATTATAATGGTCAGTGGGTGTTAATCCACTTTTGAAGCAAAATGAAAACATGAATTAAAGCAGCGTACTAATCTAATGCAATTACCATAGGTACTGTATGTTGAAAAAACAGTTGACTAAATATTAATTCTAGAGACTCGCCTTAAATGTGAAGCATGTATATGAAAAACAACTTAGTGTTTAATGAAATTAAGACATTTAGAGGAAATCAGCTATGATGAAAATGATGATGATCAGGTTTTGCTTCCATCTTAGACATTAGCGGTCATGAAGGTCACAAAGACTCTACATCTTGCCAAAGGAAAGCTTAGCATATCACCTTTCACCTCCACATAGAAATCGGTGAAATCTGAATCATCATCAGTTTTACAACTGTATACTCCAGAGTATGAAGATGTGGCCGACTTCATAACCAGTGTCCCCTTATTGTCCTCTGAATCAACGTTTATTTCCGATTTTGGCAAGAGTTTTATCCCATCCTCATACCAGCAGGTCTGGCTTGTGGGGTCTGAGATCTCACACTGCAGTTTGATCGGGCTGCCTGCTTCAACAGACTTGCTCCATTCAGCCTCTGGAACAGCTGAGAATCAAATCGATGCTATAGGAATTTCAATTCATTGAACAGTGACCAGATAGTAATCACTTACAGACTAAAGGATGTAAAATCTACTATTTTGCACCAGATGGAACAGATAATGTAAGAATAGTTTGGTATAATAAAGTTTGTGCCTAGTTAGGTCGACAGTGAGATCACTCCGTTACTTTGTAATCGCGAGAGTCACAGACTCACAGGCAGTCAGTGATCTACTAATGGAACATAAATCAGTCCCATTTCAAAAGATTTTTTACTGTTGTACAGGCAGAGTATATTGTACTTGACAGCAGTTTATGATTTGTTTGCTCTCTGTTTATCTATCTGTCTTTTAGTTGTTAATATAAAAACATGTACAGCCGTAATGCCCTTTCAGACTAGGAGGTCTGCAGCATCTGCAACTCATCCTTCATAAGTCTCGCCAGAATCACACAATTGCAGGCAACAGTCAGCTCTGCATCCTGCAGCAAGTGGCAAAGTTTGACAAGGTCAAAAATTGGTCATGTGGGCCACTACCGGTACCACTGGACTGGGCAGTTGAATCAGCATGAATTGTGTTTTGTGGGACCAAGTTCTAAACACTGGCATACACCTATCACTTTATAAACTTTATAAAATAGCCAGAGCACATTAAGCATTCATTTGGAGCTGTGTTTGTGGCCATTCATCCTTTGGCTTGTGTTTTGATTTTTACCAACACCGAAGGGAAATATCTGCCTCTAGTCGCTACATTTGGCTGCTTGCTGTTTGGTGCTAAGCCAGTAGTGTACAGTCTATTTATCAGAGCTTTTTGGCTGAAAACAGCAGCTTGCTAAATCTTAAAACAGGGTTGATAAAGAGCAGTGAGACTAAAAAGGCAGAAAAACTGTAAAGCCAAAACAATGTGCTGAAAAACACTAAAACTCTCTGTAGAGCTGGGGAGAACTGCAGAGTCCGGTGATAACACTCTGTGGTTTGCTACTACAAGTGACCTGTTTCACATTACACATAGTAATTTGATCCACTGTGCAGTCCTGGAGTTTTACCACCAAGCTCAACAAATAGTCAACCACTTGCTACTTCCAGTCTGAAAGGGCCTTCAAGTATTTGTTTCTCAGGGCAAGAATAGCATTGAGTTGCATATCACTGCCATTACTTTAAAAAAAAAAAAAATATCAATAGTAAATCATCTCTGATCCTTTTAAGTACTTTTTCCTGATTAAATTTAAGCTGTAACAACATTATTATATATACATTTTCTAAAGGGTATATAGTATATCTTGACCAAAATCATTGAAAGTACATAATTAAGTATTAGTACACATTATCTTAAAATAGAATAGAATAAATTGTTGAAGTTGGTCTAGTAGACAAGCATAAATTGAAAGACATTAGTGATTCTGACAAAGCTCAAAATACTTAGATCACCTGCAACATCCACCTTGAATTCTATATGGTCATCTGCAGCCTCACAGCTGTACACCCCAGAGTGTCTGACTTCTGCTGATTTAATAACCAGCGCTCTCAGTTGTTCTTTTGATTGGATTTCATATTCACTCTTTGGAAGTAACTGTTCTCCATCCTTGTGCCAATAGACTTGGGCACTGGGCTCTGAGACTTCACACTGCAGCTTAATTGGGCAACCTGCTTCAAAAAATTTGTGTCTTGCGACTTCTGGCAGTGCTGAAAACCTCACAGGGGTAGCTGCAGGGATATTATAAGAGTTGTAGAGCACTGCTGTTAAGTTTTCAGAACATCATTTAAGAGTGTTGTGCACAACAAAGTTTTTGGTGTGATTATTATACCATCTATTAGGCACTCTGTGTTTTTATACAGCGCTACAAAATACTCATAAGAATATTTGTGCAAAACAATTTAGTTGGTAGTTGTAGTGGGTAATTCAAGAAATGCTAAAAGGTTCATATCACACCTGGAAGCTTATTAATTAAATCTGAATACAAGAAAATCACCTTCAATGTCCACATGAAATGTCACAACATCATCAGTGAGGCTACAGCTGTAGAGGCCAGAGTCAGAGACCTTGGCAGAATGAATCATTAATTTTCTCAGGCTGCCGTCTCTTTTCATATCGAGGCCAGTTTTGCAAAAAAGCTCCACCTCGTCTTTAAACCAGGAAACCTGAGCAACAGGGTCTGAAACCTCACACTGGAGGATAATTGGACAACCAATTGCAATCATCTTGTATTTTTCTGTCAGTGGGATTGGCATGATCTGTGGCGATCGGCCTAAGAGAAGGGAATAACAAGGGTTTTGGATAAGAGATGAATTCACTAACAGTGGACAAAACACACTGTCCAGCCAGTCATACCATGTTCTCATGAACATTCAAAACAAAGCAAATTTAAATTGTCCACTCACACCATAGAATAAGATGGACGTTGTATGTATGATAAGAAGATAGAAAGTATAGAGATAAATCACCTTTTACGTCCACTTTAAATGTGATGGTGTCGTCTGATGTTGAACATTCATAGGTGCCACCTTGTATGTTTTCAGCTGAATGGATGAGTAGTGTCCTTGTCAGTCCATCTGACTGTATGTCCATATTGTTTTGTGGTAGGAGTTTCACCCCGTCCTTGTACCAGTCGACATGGGCAGAAGGATCATGAGATAGCTCACATCTGAGGACAATGGCAGAGCCTTCTTGGACGGACTTGTTCCTGTCAGTCTCTTGAAGCTCTGAGAACTTCACAGGTAGTGCTATAGGTTTCAGATATTGCAAACAACAGAGTGTAACTAAGTCGTACACTTCATAAAAGTACTTAAGTATCCAACCTACTATATATAATAAAGAATTTCAAGACAAAACAATATACAGCAACACACAACAACATAAACACACCAACTGGCTTAACAAACAAACAATGAGTAAAACAAAACAAAAATCACGGGGTTAAAAGAGCAAGAATAAAGTTCTGAAATGTAAAAGTTATCATACAGTGACATTAAAATCACAGCTAAAGAGCACGGGTAAGACACAAGAAACAAGAAAGTGACAAAGGGTTTGTTTATGGTGGTAAAGGAGCCGTATTCAGTTAGTGCCTTTTAATGAAAAAGAGCAAGACACATGAAACGTTAGCTTTCTTAAGATATTGGACATGCATAATAAGAAGCCGCATGGCGAGAAAACATCCTATATTATTTAATTTCACTTAAAAGTTTCAAAAGTTAAAAGATGAGTATGATCAGGTGTGATAGAGTTGTTTTTCTTTAAACTGCCCTAATATAAAATGCGATAACAAATATTAAAATATATTAATTCATGTTAAATGTTGCCTGTTTTATGAACTTCTTGAATCAGTTAAATTAAAAGTTATTATTTCAGAGGAAAGTAGTAGGAAAAATTAGCCATTGTCTGTTGGGTGAACTGTTACTTAATCACCTGCTGTTAAAATTAGTTGGCCGTGCAAGACAATGCAAGCGCTACAGTTTCTGAGCATCACCTTTTACTTCCACAGCGAACTGGATGTCATCATCCTTGGACTCACAACGGTATACGCCAGTGTGAGCCCGCTCTGCTGATGAGACAACTAGACTCCGTAAATTTCCTTCTGACTGGAGGTCTACTCCTTTTTGAGGTAGGACCTTTGTTCCATCCTTGTACCAACTGACTTGTCCAGTGGAGTTTGACAGCTCACATTGTAGAGCAATGGGACATCCTGCCATGACCGTCTTTTTCTGGTCAGCCTCAGATAAAGCTGAAAACTTCACAAGTGGAGCTACAGGATTAAATGTAAAATGCAAATCGGTCAATAAAACAGGTACTGTTATTAACCAAATGAAGAAAAGCACAATCCTGAAACTGAAGCCTTCAGAAGCATATTAAAAAAAACTTACATTTTAAATAATTTACACTTGAATTTGCCTTTTATATACATCTGAACCTGCATGTCCCAGTGGAAATTGTGGCTATTCAGAAGGTTTATGTTTTGGCATAGAGCTGATTACATCCGCCCCAAGTAACTGAATTTAATTCCAAATAACCAGTATCATGTTCAATCATGTTCTCACGTTTAAAACAAACAAAATTTCATGAAAATTGGTTCAGAATTAAGCGAGTTACAGTTGATTTTGTATTGAAGTTTTTGCATTTCTCAAAAGACATTGTATTGTTTACTCGCAGATCTTGATTTGAGATAGAAAGCATAGAGTTTTGTTGGGGTTTTTTTTGCAAAAAAATAAAGGGGCTCACAGTTAAATCCAAAGAAAAGGTTATTTTGATTTGACTGTGACACCCATTCATCATCCTCTTCAGCACAGTAGGCATCAACATGTACAGCATCTTCAGTGCTGTTTTGAGAACTGTTTAAAAGAGTATGAAAAATGTAAAGAAATGTTCCTAAAAAAAAACGGTCAAAGATTACGCGGTATAAGGAAAAGGAGTCTAGCTAGTTAGTCAGACATTTAGAAATATTCCCTAAATGTTTCCTAGTTAAGACTAATAGCATTAGAATAAAAAAAGAGAACAGACATATGTACACTATGATTGATGTGCAAACCACCTGTAAATGTAGCATGCTTCTAGGATCTTTTATTCTGTAGAGATGTCAGGTGATATCTTTACTATATCTCTGATGTAAACTTTAAACTTATCCTCCAGAGAGAAAATTAAGACGTTTTTCACTCTATGGCAGTGTCTTAATTTTTGTGTGCCGCCTGTTTCTTGGAAGATAAATCTATAAGATCTTTATAGAACTTTTCTTTTTTATGAGTAAAGCAAACGCATTTGAATGCTTTTCACCCTGACTAAAATCTGTTTGAAGAACAGAACATAAAAACAACTTTTGTCACCTTTAACATCCACATGAAACTGCATTGCATCATCTGTTGTCTTGCAGCTGTAAATTCCTGCATGAGACAGCATCGCTGACTGGAAAGCCAGTGTTCTTATGGAACCCTCTGCCAGCATGTCTTGCCCAGCTGCTTCAAGTAGTTTTATTCCATCCTTGTACCAAGTAACTTGAGCGTTAGGATCTGATATCTCACATCGCAGCACTATGGGTTCACCAACTTCAACAGACTTGTTCCTCTCAGCCTCACAAAGTGTTGTAATTCTCACAGGCGGAGCTGGGGATGTTTGAGGTAACATCAAGAGAAAATTACATCACTATGACTGACTACAACATAAATTATGTTTTCAAAACAGAAGAGCAAAATCGCACATCAAGATTAGTCATGCCAATAAATCTTAAGAGTTAAAGTAAGTAATTATAAAAGATATGTCTTTATGTTATTAGTAATCTAAAAAGAGGAATCTCTGGTTAGACTTGAGATAACTAGGCATTCAAGTTAGGATTTGAAGCTAATGTATTTACTCTTTTTCCCTATCTTTAATATTCCTCACAGACCACCCAAGCTCAAAGTTTAACATTGACTACTAAAGTAGTTTTAGTAGGAACAAAATCAAGTAAGTAAATGTAGAAATTGTCAAAATGTCAAGGATTGCAAAAAACAATCTCTTCATTTTGCACAATGTCAACATTGTGCCCGTCCATTTTTTGTTTGATAATGCTAACCATTTAAATCACCTTCAACAGCCACCTTATTTGCAGTGACACTGTCACTCCAGTGACTGTCACATGTCCTTGATAGATAGATCTCTTCTGATTGGACAGTTGATGCCTGCTTGACATAATAAGGCTCTGCAAACTGCATAGATGATCTTTTCCCAGAGTTAACTGTGCTGTGTACATGGTCTTCTGTGGCCTTCATGGTGTGATGGCAGTTTGCTTGGACCGTTGTGGTCTGCATGGACAGACACAGCACCTCTGAATGGTTAGGCACTGCTTGTCCTGTGTGATCATCCAGTGCAGAGTGTTTCAGGGTGTAATGATCCCCTGGTTGGACAGTTTCCGCCTCTTTAGAGTTATACAAGTCCAGTGATTGAAGGGATGCAGTGTTTAAGTCACTGAGCTTTCCTGACTGGACAGTTGATGCCTGTAGAGAGTTGTTCAACTCTTCTGGTTGGTCAGTTAAAATCCATAAGGAGTCATAGGGCTCCTCTGAATGGACAGTTTCAGTTTGTAAGCAATCAAGAGGCTTCTTTGACAGGACAGTTGGCATCTGTATGGAGTTAGAAGGCGCCTCAGATTGTACAATTCCAGTCTTTAGGGAATTAAAAGGCTCATCTGATATGACAGTTGCAGTATATAAGGATGTAAAGGGCTCCTTTGGTTGTACAGTTTCAGTATGTGAGGAATTAAAGGGCTCCTCTGACTGCAGAGTTGCAGTTTTTAAGGAGCTACAGAACCTGTCTGAGCTGACTGTTGAAATCTGTAAGTGGTTAGTAAGGTGCTCTGCCTGGACAGTCGAAGTCTGTAGGGAGTTACCTAGTTCTGCCTGGACAGTCGGCATCTGTATTGAGCTATATAGATCTTCTGATTGGACAATTGGAGTATTGGGAGTAGATTCCTCTGATTCAGTTGCAGTTTGGAGAAAATTACAAAATTCATCTCTCTGGACAGCTGTCTGCAGAGGACTATCAAGCTCTGCAGATGGGTCTTCTGCATGCTGTATATAGTAAATAAATTCCTCACCTTGTGACTCTGTGGGCTGGTTAGGGTGATGTTGTATGTCATACTGCATTATTGTTGGCTTTACAGAGTTACAGCAAACTGGAGATTGAGCATTTATTGCTCGTTGATGGTCAGAGAGCTCCTTTGGCTGTTTAGTTGTAATCCAGTCAGTCCTGTATTCATATGTTGACTGAGCATTGGGTGTATTTGAGGAATGTTCTTCATACATCTGTGTATCTCCTCTCTTGTCACAGACGATGCCAGAATTGCATTTTGAGGACATGCAGTCAACTTCAACAGGATAAACATCTTCAGTGGATGACTTCTCTTGGTCAGAAGAGAGCCATGGCGATGTAGCTATAAGCATTGTGATGTACACAGAGAAAGGTTTTCAGTTGTTGATGGTCTCAATACTTCTTCTCATAACAGAATTTTACATCAGTGTGAGTTAGCATGGAGTTATGGGATAATTCATTGCAAAGACAAACAAGAAGGTCGACCAGGTTTGGTCTGAGATTGAGCTTCTATATTTCCCCCTTCAACTGAGTCCTAATACTGTTATATGATCAGTCTCTACACTACCACCTTAAAAACCTAAAAAAGTGCTTTAATTTTCTTCTCTTTCATAAGAGTTCGTTGTCATTGCAACGGTGAGAGGTTTGGGGCAGCAATGTGAATGAGAGGATCTGGTGATGAATAAGACACAAGATGGACTTAAAGAGTTGGTAAGCTGCTTGTTACAAGCAAAGATGGCTGTTAAATGAAGAATTAATTGACAAACATAACATTTATGTTAGTATGAAGAGCAGCTACTCAGCTACTAAACACCCACATGTTTGATTAAGAGCCAAAAACTGCAGGAAATGACATGAGACCATGATTCAATATGACAAAAAGCAATTGTCTAAATGAGAAAAAAAGTACAGATGGCTCAGATGATTGAGCTAACAGTAAAATACACCACTGTTGTTAGTGGCATGTATGTGCTGGGTTAAAATGGATGACTGATGTTGAAATATATCAAATCACCTTTGACATCCACAGTGTACTGGGCAGATGCATCAGCTATCTCACCAAACTCATCACCACAGTGACACTGCTCTGCTGTTTGGACAAAGCCAAAGAGAAAACAATAAGCTTGGTGATAGCTTCATGAATGTAACTAAATTCTTGATTCTTAATTGTGCAGGTACAATGTGGAACACCACCTTTCATGTCCACATTAAACTGTGCATCACCAGATGTTTCACTGCCCAAACTCCTATCACCAGACAAGTCTTGTGACTGGAGGGGCAATGCTTGGCTGTTGCTCTGGGATTCACAGTCACCTTCCCATTTTGGGTAGATCTGGGTTCCATCTTTGTACCAACAGGCTTTAGCAATGGGATCTGAAATCTCAAATTGCTGAACAATTGGACTGTGTGCTTCAGCAGACTTGGTCTTCTCAACATCAGGACCAAGCGGATATGTTGGAGGTGGCACTACGGACAGGCATTGAGGGGATAATTTCAGTGTACATTACCCTAGACTTAAAAAATTGATATTGTAAAATATTGTAAAAAATGTCACAGATATTAGCTCTGCATTGTAACAACAAATAAAAAGACAGACTAAAAGCTACATAAAGAGTTAGTCATAGCTAAAAAAAGACGTTTACAAAATAAAATCACCTTGATTTTTTACAATTAATTGGGCAACATCATCTGCTGTTGCACAATAGTATGCTCCAGAGTTTGAAGGATGAGTTGGTTCAATAACAAGGGTCTTCTTGATGCCTCCAATTTCAAAATCAGGCTCTCTATTAGAATCGTGTTCTTTATCCTTCTGCCATGACGCCTGGAAAGCAAGGTCTGGGGTTTCACATGTTGGTTCAGTTGGGCAGGTTGCTTCGAATGACTGCGTCTCCACAACCTCTGGTGAGGGCGACAACGGCAACGTTGGAGCTAAAGATGATGATTTATATTATAATTGCGGACTTAACAGTGGATATTTACACTTTGATTAAGAAAGGAGTTAGAGGTTTAGCTCTCCCAAACAGGGAACCAATCTTTTCACCAAATTCAAAGAGAGACACTTGCATAGATATTTTCATTAAGTCAGAAAAGATTTATATTACCATAATTTAAGAAACAGTAACAACTACATACAAAACACCACAGACAAACGGATATGCATACTGTAAATGTTAATTGCATTGAGTCTCCAAAAAGCTCTACAATTTGCTCTAAGATTCATCAAATTTAAAATACAATCACCTTTGATATCCACAGTGAAGTGCATAGTGTCATCAGAGGTTTCACAGCTGTATAGCCCTGAGTGCAAGACCTCAGCAGATGGGATAATGAGTCTTCTCAACGTGCCATTACTCTGTATATCCCAACCATTCTGCGGGAAGAGCTTTACGCCATCTTTATACCAGTAGACGGGCACAGTGGAGTCTGCAACCTCACATTCCAGCTCCAAAAGTTTGCCCGCTTCAAGTGACTTGGTTCTCTCAACGTCAAAGATAGTAGAGTACGTCACTGGTATAGCTAGCATTGGGAATTCAGGACAGCTAAATAAAATCAAGACTGAGGAAATGGATACCTTGCAAAAATTTAACTGCTGATCAGAAAATAAAATGGACTTTGGAGACTTTCAATCAGGTCACATCAGTCACAAAACAAATGATTAGAAATTATAATTACCTAGTGTGTTAACAGTTGTTTAAGGTCATGTGCATGAAACAGTTCTTCAAACCACATACAGTAGAAGCGGGAATTATTAGTGGCATCTAGAAAGAGGAGGTGGGGTTACAATATTAACGCACAAGATAAAAAGTGTAAAGTCACCTTTGATCTCCACTTGAAACTCCATGGTATCATCCTGTGTGGTACATCTGTAAACACCCGAGTGGGACAGGTCTGCAGACTGAACAACTAATGTCCTTGTGTTGCCCTCTGAGTGGATTTCTAATCCAGAGTTTGAAATGAGCTGCATTTCATCCTTGTACCAGCAAACGTGGGCCTCTGGATCCGACACCACACACTGGAGTACAATAGGGCAGCCTGCTTCGATCGACTTGGTCCTCATTGTTTCAGGAATTGCTGAGAACTTCACAGGTGGAGCTATAGATATGTTTAGATCTTGTGTCAACCTCAGCCCTTAAGATTATTCATCATAATCTATTCAGAACTAAATTGCTAACATGCTGTAATGCAGTCAAAGAAAAGATGACATCTTAGCTGCACTTTTAATGAGTGCTAAGAAGAAAGGCGACAGACAACATACAGAGTTAGTTGCTTTGCAGAGGAGGAGCTTGTTAAAGTTTTGCATTGCTTAAGATAAAACAAATCACCTTTGATGTCCACACTGAAAGTGATGGTGTCACCCTTTGTCTTGCAGCAGTATAACCCAGAGTGGAAAAATTCTGCTGAATGAACAATCAGTTTTCTCGCCAAGCCATCACTTAGAATATCAACTCCAGTTTGTGGATGGAGCTTTGACCCATCTTTGTACCAGTACACCTGGGCAGAAGGATCTGAGAGCTCACATCCTAAAACAATGGGGTCGCCTGTTTGGATGGTTTTGTTCCTCTCAGCATCTGGAATTGCTGAAAACCTCACAGGTGGGGCTATGGATATTTGGATATTTGAATAGCTTGTTAAGTTGTAAATGTTATGTTTTGAAAAGTCAGACTTTAAGAGAACACTAAATACATTTATAAATTAAGAAAGATAAGAAAAGGGGTAAAGTCACAATAAAGATGGTTAGTCTCTGTGAAAGACTATAAGAAGTATTGTAAGAAACTCACTCCACTCACCCTCTACTTCCACATTGAACCTGATGACGTCATCAATGGCATCACAGCAATATACTCCTGAATGTGAGAACTCTGCTGACTGGATGACAATTCTTCTCATGGTGCCTTCTGATTGGATATGAAGACCCTCCATTGTCTCTAATTCCACCCCATTCTTGTACCAGTGCACTGAAGCTGCAGGGTCTGACAGCTCACAGTAGAGCACAATGGGGTTCCCAATTTCTACAAATTTATTTCGATCCATTTCTGACAGTGGTGAAAACTTGACAAGAGGTGCTGCAAATTTTAGAAAAACAAAGTTTTTACATTACTGAGTCTTGCATCTAGGATAACAGAAGGATACAGTACCAAATACCAGTTAAAATAAAACAAACAAACAAAGAACACAATAACTTTGACCAAGTCACATACTGGAGCAAATTATGACAGTGACCCATACATACCTTGAATATATAGTGCTGCAGAATCCCGGATGCCATAGGCAATGAACGTGATCTCAGCTCCATTGTCTATATCACGTACTCCTCGTATACGAAGAGACTGGTGTGTTCGTGACCGACGCATGGAATAACGTTCATCTTCCTGAAGTTGAGTACCATTTAAGAACCATGTACCGATAACTGAAGCAGAGAGCTCAATAGAGAAGAGGCCATCTTGCCCCTCTGGCACCAAGGCATCCTGTAAGGGAGCTTGTATTCTGGCAACTGGAACTGGAAAATAAGATACATTTCTACATGATGTTGCAAGCAACATGTTGGTGTTTCATTTCTCAAGAACAAAAAAACAGCAGAATTGGTTTGGCTTAGTTTTTTTAGTATAACTAAACTTACCCAAGTGAACAGCCTTAGGGAACTCGACATTGTTGCTCTTTCCATATTTGTTTACACTGCAAATGCGAAATCGGTAATCAGCTTCACATGGCACACTGTCACCAAGGATCTCCACAGAGGTCGCAGAGTCTGTGGTCAGGCACTGTAGCCACTCTTGTGAGCCGGTGCCCACTTCCTGTCGCTCAAGCACATATCCAGATGGAGGGTTCTTTCGTGAGTCCTGAGCAGGAACCCATGAAAGAAGAGCTGCATTAGCCCGCTCCGTGTTGATCTGAACACTGACTGGACAACTGGGAGGACAATGTCTGGCCGCTGAAAGAGGAAAAACCCATCATGTGTGGAATTAGAATAACTGATACATGTTGATCAATTCTAAAATCTCAATAAAAGACATGCAAATACTGCATTTGAAAGCTATAATTTACAGACCAGGAACCCTACCTTTCACTCTTAGCTGAGAGGAAGTCTTGGATCTGCCTACAAGGAAAGTCACAAGGCCAGAGTCCTGGGGCATCGTATTGACGAAAACCAGGATATGTGTACGACCAAAGGACTTGAGAATGGTCTGATGCGTTTCACGCAACTCTATACTATCTTTGTACCAATGTATGTCCATTTCTTCTTTTTCCACTTCAACACAAAAGGCAGCATTTTCACCCTCCAATACATCCACTTTTCTTGGAAGCTTCCGCAAAATTGTACCTGCAAGGAAAGTAAGTGACTGATTTTTATTTGACTAAATGAATCATCAAAGTAAGTCATTTGTAATTGTCTAATAGAACAACACACACATTAAAAGTGTTTTCTGAACTGATAACTTTATCATCATGACCGCATCATTTGTCAGAGCCTTCCAAAATTGTTGCATATCTTATTTTTATCTGACACTGCTATGGTAAATGTTTGGTTAGGCTTAGGCAATAAAATGACTTCATGTTTAGGGTAAGATCACTGTTTTGGTTAAAATATATTAGATCAGGGAATGATTGTAGTCATGGTGAAAAGAAACACTGTTGCCAGTTGGCAGGTGAAACAGAAATCAGAGTACTATTTGCTTCTACGCATGTTGTGGTAGTGAATAATGCTGTGTGTTACGTCCACCCAGTCCAGCAGCTATAGCAGACCCATTAGCTGATTCTACTGGGACTGGGAGCTACCAGTGAAAAGCACATAGAGCCCAGGACCAAATACAGCATCCAATGCCGACATAGGACAGTTTGAAGTTATAAAGTACCGAGGTGGTTTTATTGTTGGTTTTGGCTCTGGCCATCCCAGGGTTAAGTTGGCTAACGTTAGCTGGAGGCAGAGCAGCTGAGAGACATCAGAGGGAAAACTAGACGTGCTAAAGTTCTGTGTGAGACCCAAGAATATTTGTTTGATGCTATGATTGATTTATTGGTAGAAAACATAAACATAACATAAATGAAAAGTTAGAACAACTTCGGTTTTGATAATCCCAAACATAAATGTATTTATCTCTTCTAAACCGTAACACCCCATATGCCTCTATTTCATGATGCTCAAAGCACTAGGGATGAGTTGGTGTTTACACTGGTAGCACAGGAGCTTTGGACCGCCAAGAGAAGGAAGTTTTCAGGCCTAGGACTGGGGGAATGATGACCAAGAGTGGTGCTGCCACTGTGTTAAAACCAGAGCCAGGCATTTTTTCAAAGAAAGCTATTTTATTATTTGATCCTGATTTACCTTTCACAGCTACTTCGGCTATGCTTCTCCCCCCATCGGGCATCTCACAGAGGTAAATCCCATCATCGTCAACTCCGATGTCACGGATAGTTAGTCGTCGTTTGGTTCCCCACTCCTCCATTCCATATTTGGCCCCTGGCTGCAGTCGTCTATCCTCCAGATACCATGTGATGGGAACAGAGTCCTCTGGAACTTCACACTCGAGTACAGCCAAATCTCGCTCCCATACTTCTAGATCAATGAGAGGCTGCTTGAACCGCACAGGCGGCTCTGGAACCAAAGGAGGAGGAAGAACAACAGTTTGATTAAGCTGTTGTTAAAATCTACTTTAAGATTTTCACATTAACTTCTCTCTATTAAAAGGTATTAGTGTTATGTAGTCCAGATAAATTCTTCAGGCAAGACGACCCTGTGAAAACTCACACAGCACATCATCTCTGTCCTTGTAAATTGAAATATATCTGGCAGTAAATTCCAGTGAAGCAAACAAGATGAGCAAAATCATGAGACAAGTGGCTTATTTAGTTGAGGAATGGAAAGGTCATTAACACATCAGGGTGTTAGATAGGAAATAAACTGTTTGTAACTGACACCATCAGACAGTACCAGACAGTTGTAAACAAAAGAATGCAGACTGTATTTAGTAGTCTGTGTGCAAAGCTTTTAATTTCCTTATGTTCCTAATGTGTTATACTCCAGTTAAACACACAGACAAATGATCAAATACATTGATTATCTACCATTTAATTGCCTTTTAAATCTATCCACTGGCCACCACTGACGATGAATCCAACCTCAATGTTATTTTCTTTATTCCTGAGTGACACAGTACAATACCTTCTGTTGGTGCCATGAGTTTGGACTTCTCGGGGCCATGTGAGAAATATGATCTCCTTCCCAAAGACTACGATCACATGGACGCCCCCCTTAGACCTTACACAAGCTAAGTGACTTTGCAGACATCATACTGCTGTTGGAATCCACCTCAAGCTGATGAACTTGTTTAGATATCTCTCAGGTCCAATTTCAGATCATTAATACATTTAATTAATCCTCCAGTGGACCCAGGATTGAATTGCTTTTAATGCAGCTGGTGTCATATACGTTTATTACTGATTATATTTGCAGCTCACCGGCCTGCTGATGTGTTGTTTTATAAATTCAACTGACTAATGATACAAAGACATATTATTGAAATGTACTTGAATGAGTTCTTTAAGTAGGCATTTGTGACCAACAACCTGTGTCATGCAATAAGCATTAGAGTGTTATTGTACATATTGTGCTGTTCTTTGGTTTGTTAATACATTGGTCACTTATGTCACTGTATTTTATCTTGAATAATGAGATAATAATAATTAATGTAATGTAAAACTACTTTTTGGAAGATAGAAAAGATTGGAGCAGAACAAAATGTCAGATTACCACTACTGGGTTTTTACCCTGTGTTGTTGTTGATGTAAATTAGTTGTTTACATGTTTTTAAAATTTTCTGTATTTCTGTTCTGGATCCAAAACAATATGATTGTGCAAAATAAACAGATTCTATTTTTAAGCATCGTAATGCCGCCATAAAACTTTTAACATTTTTATTATGCCCTCCCTGTCTGGCCCTACCCCAATAAATGATCTCAGAGTACCTCTTTAGAGATATCTCACTGACATCATCCTAGCATCAAATAGATAGAAATCTGATCCAAGAACACACCACACCCTCACTCACTCCTTTACTGACTGGAAAATGCATCACAGGCTGCAACTGTGTCTGCTTTTCCTCTTTAAAATGTATGCAAATTTACAAAAAATTCATACAAAATGAAAACTCTGAAGCTACTGAAAATGGACTTACCCTTTACGGAGAGGTGTACGGCACTGAGGGTTTGCCCTGCAGTATTTGATGCAGCACAAACATAAACTCCGTTATCCTTCTGCTTACAGTATAGAACTTTAAGTGTGAAGTATCCTTCTCTGTCCTCATATAACAAATAACGCCTTCCAGACAGTATCAGCCTGCCATCTTTCCTCCAAATTATTTCTGGTTTGGGTTTCCCAGTCACAAAGCAGCGGAATTTGGCATGTTTACCCTCTGTTACTGCAAACATTTTCACTTTTGTGGACTTGGTCATGGAGTCGTCTTTGAGCCGGTTTGGCACTTGCCTTCCACTCCTCTGTTTTCCCTGGTGGGCTTTCCAGTGGCCATTTGTGTAGCCATTACGATTTCCTTCTTCCTCGTGTCCTGGGCCTGCATCAACAAGCAATACGGCTCCTGCCAATGCTTCCCCAAACTCATTCCTGGCTTTGCATGTATATACACCACCATCTGGTGCACGAGTCTTAAAGATCTTGAGCTGGAACCATCCACCATCCTGGTAGCCCACACTGAAATGTGTGCTTTCAAATATTTCATTGAGTTTCCTGCCATCCTTTTCCCAGACAACCTCTGGCCGTGGGTTTCCCCAGAGCTTGCAAGAGAAGACAGCATCTTCCCCACGACCGACACGAGTGGACAGGGGCTTGATGAGGAATCGCGGCTTATTTTCCTCTCGTAACTCCATCTCTTGTGCCTCTCCTTCCACCTTCAGTGTGGCTGCTGCATATGTTTCACCAATGCTGTTCTTTGCTTTGCATATGTACTGGCCACTATCCTCTGTGGTCACAGCTGAAATTATAAGATTGTAAACATTTCCATCCTCAAAGACCCTGTAACGTCCTTGTGGGTTAATCTTTTCATTGTTCCTCTCCCAGATAACTGCAGGCCTTGGATCACCACCAATTTGACATTTTAGGACTGCATCAGTTCCACTTTGTACCACCACAGGTCTTGGATAGGCCAAGAAACGTGGCGCACCACCGAACACATCCATTTCTGCTCCTTTGTCAGCCTCACTTCACCTTATGTAGTCCAGGAGAGTAATACGTGGCAGTTATTCACTGGGGAAAGACAGTCCAACTTCTGCACTGCAAATTTCTAAAACAGAAATAACAGATGGTTTATTTTAAAATCAAACAGCTTACGTGTGTAAAATAACATTTTTATCATTTAACTTCATATACATTTTCTGTATATGTTATAAAATTACACTTTTAGGCTTCCTGTAATAAGGAAATTAACCTTTATACATATTTTGGAATGGAAAACAAAACGTCTGTCAATCAAACATGCAGCCTCCGCCCCCTTTACATGCATGTGTTTCAGCACAAAAGGATGGTATGATTATTAGGGCTAATTGAATTAGATCGGTCTGCATGAGAGAAAAACATAGGCTAGCAGTGAGAGGGGGACAGCCTAGTCCTATTGCAACAGCAGCCACAACACATAGCCAGTACAGCTGGTGCTGTATTTCAATGGGAAAGTGCTTAATATAGTATGTCCTAAATAAAGACCTGCGAGGGAGCGTGTGTCAGGTATCACAAAGAAGGCTCTGAAACCCGCGTGCTCACACAAACACAGGCTGAAATCGTAGTCTGCCCACCCAAGAGAAATAGAGAATCTCAAAATATGCTGAGCCTCTATCACACCCTTTGTTAGCAGCTCTGTAAGGGAATTCTATCTTTAAATATCACTGCTCAAATCAATCAATCAATCAATATCTCATATTCATTAATAGTTATCAGTTAGGCAATCCTGAAAATGTTGTATATACTACAGTTATTAATTTTCTTTCTCCTCCAGAAAACTGTGCTCACCTTTTAGCTATTTGAGTAATCTCATATTTCGCCCCAAACTCCCAAACTTTTCCATGACGAGCGTCATGGAAAAGAATATATTTATCAGTAAACTGAGTTTATGTGTTTTGGAATAGCTCCCATAAAGTGTTAGCATGTGTAACATGGTTCTCATGGTTACAGGAAGATAATCTCAGGATAGTGTTTTTGAAGCCACATCTTTGTCCTTCATCATATCACATATGATTTCTTTTGAAGAATAGTTTTTACTGAAACATTTCAATATATCATAATGATAATAATAATACATTACACATACTAAAACTTTGTTATTCAAACACAAAAATCCCAACCCATGGTCAAATACCTGAAAACTGAATAATATTGTCTTTCAAACCTTTCAAAGTGTTGTCAATCCTTATGTGAGACGCATGACAACTTAAAACCATATCTATCTTCTATTTGATGCTTTTTCCACCTAACCTTATCATTATAGGTAAATATAAATTTGATGTAAAAAAGAAAGTTTACTGTAACAATATTCATTGCTTAGCACTTTTTTAAAAATAACTTAACGTTAAACTAGTTTGTATAACCGTTTAATATATTGTTTGACATAATTAGGTGTGCACATCATTGTGGCATAACATCTCTTTTTCACATTGAAAGATGTTTGATTAACACAGTTTGGACATTGTAATGAAAGTGTCCTCAATATTCCCTCCGGAGGTTTAAAGAGAGGACACTAACCCCTGTGTTTACTTGTCTGATTTAATTGGAATGACCTCTGCCCCTTGTGAAGCTGTGCTGTGTACCCCTCACATGACCTACCTCGCTTCAGTCGCGAGGAACGACCGTCAACATACATTCCGCACTTGCAGTCTCTCTTCGAGGTAAGAAGCAATGCCACCCGTCTCCAGAAGGCTGAGTAATGTCCCAAGTTGACTTCAGATTCAGACACATACTCTCCTCAAAGGTCCCAAGTTCTACTCCAGTACATGTTTTTAGATGTTTGTCCAATAGAAGGGATAGAAAACAGAACTTCAGTATCAACACCAGCTTTCCGTTGAACAACTGCAGAGTGGTCCCCCAATCTCTGTGTCGTTCAGGCCTTAGACACCCCAAGTGTCATTGTTCGTGGAATACCGTTAAATGCTTTTGCAGCTGCTGCTGTCCCCTAAAAATACTGGCTGCCTCGATGACAGCAGTGAAGATAAGTCGGGCACTTCCATTTACTTGCCAGCAGGGACTAAAGATAGTTCAGGTGGCCAGTGCAGGCCAGACTGCTTAGCTTACTTGAGGCTTTGCAATAAAAACCTAAGGAAAAGAGCAAGCTTCTGGTCTCTAAATATTGTCAGGATCACCATCATTTAGTCTCAACCAACATTTGTTTAACTCACAGTTTATAAAGGCTGTCACAGTATTTCATAGTGTGCTGAGGAAGAAAGCAAGTGTAATTTGGAGCAGACATTGGAAATTAATTAAACAAAATTTTGGTTTACCTACCTTTTTATCCAAATAGAAATGATTTTAATTTGTGTTGAGTATAATCACAAGAAGAGACACAGTGATGTAAAGCTATATGCAAATAGGCTTTGAGCAAGAAACAATACTAAAAACACACAATAATATAAAAGCAACATTATGTAAGGAGGGTATTTTTTTCTATTTGACTGACAGTGACTAAACGCCTGTCTTGTCCAGCAGCCTCTCTCCTTTCCTCTTCTTAGCTTCCTCTGTCAATGTATCGTCCCCTCTACCATGATGTCTGTAAATGTCTGAGCCCGGTAATGTCGGCCACTCACCCGGCTCCAGTTCTGGTGACCATTTTACCACTGCTCCCTCCCAGTATCAGTCAGAGTTTGGTGCTACAGCCCCCTTCCCCACCCCAACCTCCTCTTTATGTGTTGAGTTTGAGGTATTCTTGATTGAATTAAGATTTATATTAAACTCTCAAATCAGAGTCTGTTTACAGGTCTTGGGGAGTACAACAGCACATGAATGAATACAGTTGTATGAAGCCTTTTGAGGCTCCAAAGGAAGCTGTGTGAAGTCTGTTCATTTGCCTCAGGTGATGTCATGAGTCAGCATTGGTTGGGTCTGAAGACTACAAGTTTGAAAATTGAAAAAAATGCGGGGGTGTGGAACTCGATCCTCATCTCTGCTTGAGGCTAGCAGCTGGAGGCAGAACTTTTGTGGACTACAACTACAGAACTACAAGTGGCTCAGTGACCCCACACAGTGGCCAGATTTTGCTTAGCCATACATTTATACCACCACATAGCACATATTCGATCGAATCACTAGGTTAATGTTATCTGTAAATAACCAGCCTGTAAATGAAACTAACCTGTTAACTGTTTGATCTTGCTAGGCTCACATTTAGTTGGAGACCAAAGTCATGCTGCTCTCATATGACTGTTTGACTGTACTCCAGCAGCCTCCCACCCAGCTATCCATCAGTAGTGACTGTCACCAGCATCTTTCAACTATTTGCCACACTGACAGGGAAAATTCATGTATCTTATGTCAATGTGAAGGCCTAGTTAATAGAGTTGTTTCTAGTTTCTTATTCAGTATCACTTAAGTTATAGAATCAAATTCATATTTATTGTCATCAAAAAGGAATTTTTACTGATGCCAAAAGAAGGAATTACCGTTCTCTGGAGGCTCTTACTTCTCTCCTTTTGGGATCCCTTCCTAACCAGGAAGGATGGGATTTGGATTTGTATGTTTATTTGTTTTACAACCTGCCACACAAAAGCTTTTTCAGCATTTTTCTGCTTATCACATTAAGTGTGATTCTTTCCCCCGGCCTTGACGCAGTACCGGTACTTACTTTTTCCAATATTGTTAACCATGACAACTGTGCATTGACATCCAAATTTAACATTTGTCAGTAACAAAGTATAGAGGACATTTTCATCCCTTGCAAATACTTGATGATTAGGAGTCTTATTGGCTAGAAATAGTTATGATCTGCATGTGTTGGCAAGTATAGTATCCTCATCTGCTCGTCCTAAGCTGCAGTCAAGTTAGTAAACCAAAGAGTTTTAATTCAACCAATGCATTTATTTACAATATATATGGTCTATACATTATGGATTATGAACTATTGTATTTATTTTATATACTACTCTATCTAGAAATCAGTATTTTCTGTTAAAGGAGGCAGTATCTGATTTGAGGCAGTGGTAATGAGGGGATTGGACAGCACGTGGGCCTGGGTTTTTCAGTGTGTGAGGCTGCTGTGTGATTATGAGACCTGGTCTCAGCATGGGCTGCGGCGTCCCTTCAGCTGTTTAGTGGCTCCACAGCCCCACACTCCCTCCTCCCTCATTTCAGCTGTTGGAAGTAATCTGATATAACTCAGAACCCTGTAGCTGGTTATAAAAACGCTTTGTGCTTACGACTGAGTAACAAGTTAAAGGGTTGTTATGTTATCAGAACTCATATATCCTGAACTGAAATTCAAGCATGTAGTGTTTCTCTATGTTGCATCAGATCTATGTATAAGTGTTTTAAAATACATCTTGGCTATCAAAGGCTATGGAGGGTTTGGGGTCTGAGAAAAACTGCCAAGTAATGTTTTCCTACTTTGCTTATATTGAAGTTTCTTGATATTGGTCTAGGGGCAATTTCATTCTATTTCCTTCAAACAGGCTATAATTCCAAAAGAATTGCAGATACAGTTTAATCTCTCCTCTATACCAATCCTGTTTCTTCAGGACAGAAAACTATTTTATGGGCAGCAGATGTTGGTGCAGGTCTCAAATTGCACCATCAATCTGATGCTTTCACCTCTACACAAATAAACGCTGAGATGTTTTTAGTGATGTTTGCTTTTTTAGCTAAATGCTTCACAAGTCATGGATGTTGAGAATGGTTTCTGCCTTAGCAAATATTTACTCTACAACACTCATTTAAATTACAGAAGAAACATTTTTGACACTCTCTTCTTCTTTGACCTTTCTTTGATGCTGCAGTGAAACTATGATGTAAAGCTGGGTCAAGCTGCACTGAAGAAACAGCTCTTCTAGAAACAAGCCAAATATTGTTAAATATAATCAAATGTTGTTGTTTTTTTAATTTAAAAGCCAATTTTCAATTTTGCTTGGCTAGAATTCTTAAAACTAGCATAAAAATCTAACCTGAAAAGCCTAAGATTTTTAGACTTTCTTAAAATTTTATTTTGGTCACTTTATTGAGCTAAATTTTATATTTCATATCTGAATCTATGATTAATAGTTTGCCAAACAAATCTTACAAAAAGACACAACTTCTTCAAACAGCGTAATAATAAATTATATAAAATTATGGCACCAGAAGCATTCTTATGTTTAGCGTTTTTCATTAAAACAATGAAAAACTAAACAGCTACTTCAATTACAACAAGGGGACAAGATCACATTCTCTTAAATTTAGAAAAGTTGTGCAAGTGGTCTTACTCTTGTTACTGGTTAAATCTAGCTCAATATTAGCTGTTATATCTTATTAAGACTAATTATTTTTCTTATGCAACATCTGCTTGACAAGACTCATTTACCAGAAGCTTCTAGAAATTTCTTTTTTGTGTGTCACCTAGTATCACAAGCCCTGTAAATCATCAGACTAGAAAAGGGTGTGAAGCTTTTAAAACTGAACAGTGTTGACAGGATCAGCAAATCAACCTCCTGGTTACAAACATCTGTCGAGAAAAAAGTCCATTAGTCCATTTTGACCATCAGGATGTGGACAGTGGGTTACTGTCAACCATTTGCCTGCACACTCTATTGTAGCTAGTGACCTAATATGGAGGGAACAATAGTGTATCATTGTTGTGCGTATTGATTACACCACACCTTAGTATGAGCCACACCTGTATCAGGTAGTTTGGTATATATAAGTGTCACTCTGTGTGCAGTGTAAAGGGTGGTTAGCAAGACTGAAATGTTGCAGTGAATAGATCATCCTCAGTTCTCGGACAACTTAAGAGTGTAGGAGCTTCCTTAAACTGCTGTGCATGAAACTTTAAATAATGTTTTGGACATCCTGCCAAATGACAGGTTAGGTAAGATTACAAGGCATTTATTTGAACGCTGGAATAAGAGTCACCATAAAATGTTGGTGCTTAACCCTTTAAAGTAAATTGCAAACACATTTTCTGTACTTCAAACTTTCTTTAGAAGTTCAACTCAAAATAACTAATTCAGTTTTGTATTTGTATTTATAAAGATATCCAATAAAGCAATTAATTCTAATGTGGACTGAATTTGATGGTCAAACAACCAATCAAATATGAAATTATCCTTATGTCTGAGGAATACTTTATGGTATACTGTGTTATAGGCTTGTTGACACTGAACCTGTCACTAGCATTAAGACGAATTGTGCTGCTGTGGGAGTCCAAAAATAGTTCAGATTGTATGATAAAGCTTTTTGAACAGATGTATTTTCTATTAAAAAATAATAAGTGATATACACATAAATAAATAGATAAGTTGTCATTTTACTTTTGATACTGTGATCATGTACTGCAGGAAGTCTTCCACTGTTGCTCGCAGTACTAAAAAAGGCCAAAACAATTAGCACGATTACAACTGTGTCACATTGCTCATGAGGGATGATAATAATTGAAGTTTTCATTATAGAGCTGCAGTAGGCACTATATATTACTCTTTATGGAAAGAGTCCCTCCCTGCTCTTTGTAAGGTTACACTGCAACATAGCATTTAACAGACAATTTTGCCTTTCTTTTCCGACATTTTTTCTGACATCGGAATGCGAGGAAAGCAGCCATTCACAGAGCTGTGGACGTGTTCAGACAGTCGCCTGGAGGCCTACAGATAGAGCGACTAATACAGCAGAGTCTGATACATGAACCCAGTGCCTTTTCCTGTGATAACAAACTCACCTTATATGCTCAAAGGAGGTAGCAGTGCATGGCACACACATAGGAAGTACCACTAAATTACTGAATTCACATGTTTTATTAGTTATAATATCCAGCCATAATGGCACAAATCAAGACATGCATCAGTACATGTCTGTACTTCTGCCTAGATCACATCAATAAATGGAAAGTCTTTTATCCTGTTTAATAGAGACAAAAGCAAATCTTAGATTCATATTTGGCAGTGCTTATACATAGCTGCATCCTCTTTTACATCATGATTGCTGTTGTTTCTATAGTCCAACAATCCCTACACAGATGTGGAAGAAGACTGTGTTTGCATCTAAGACAGAGACACAGCAAAGCAAAAAAAAGCAGCATGTCATATATTAAAATCAGCATCACAATCAACAGTGTATTCTGGAAGCTGACTGCAGTGCAATGATGAACAGTACAGGACCAGAACCAATGTTTCCTCTGCAGGTCTGGAAAAGAAAACCAATTTCATCCTCTGCTGGTCATCTTGTGTAAGTGCAACAAGCCACAACAGCTATTCAAGGCAAATACAAAGACTGGATGAAGTTTTAATCAGGAGGTTGAAGATATAAATGGGGATAAATTCTTCATGTTTTTCCTTTCTTGATGTTTGGCTCAGTGAATTATAAATCTATGGGATTTTGTCGGTTTGATTTTTGATTTGTTTAACTCATGTTGCATATCAGTTTTAGCCAGTAGGATCATACATTATTGTAATACTGAAGTAAATTCTTTAAACTTATAAATTCAATACCTCACTTAGGTAGAAAAAGAGGAATAAAAAATGCCCCCAAAGAGTCTCTCTTCCTCATGGAGGTCTCACCTTTCTCTTACCTCTGAGCAGGATACAGCAAAGTAAATAAGCCTTCACTAAAACTCCATGTGGTCATTATCATGTCAAGTCCGTTCTTGTGAGCCCACTGCAGCCCGAGAAGGTAGTGACAGTGTAAACTGTGCATGAATGACAGAAGATTTTCCGGTGGAAAACTTCAGTTTACACAGCTCAAGCTGTAGTTATTAACCTATTCACAGCCACTTCAGGGGCTGTCAGCAGAGGGACACAACCTCAGGTCTGTCAGGTTTGTCACAGCAGACACAGACTGAGGGAAAAACTCAAATAAATCATATGAGTTTAAATATTTCACTATATAATATAGTTTTTTTTTCACAAAAGAATAAAGTACACATTATTATTATTATTATTATTATTATCATTATTATCATCATCATCATCATCATCATCATCATCATCATCATCATCATTAGTAGTAGTAGTAGTAGTAGTGGTCCAGACTGGAACCGCATACAT
>NW_023340095.1:5117791-5131609 GCF_004916995.1 Morone saxatilis | reverse complement strand
TTGTTGTTGGTTTTGTGGCATGTTTTGGGATGCCACGGGTTCCTGATCCTGACAGTCGACTGTAAGTTGAATATGTGTGGAATGTGTTACCTTTTAGGACCTGGCGGAAGTCCCTGCTGTGAACTCCTGCAGGTCACTTCTCGCTCTCCACACTTGTTCTCCTCTGTTTCCAGCAGAGCGCTGCGTCTCCATCAGCTGTTCTACCCGCAAGCAGCGGCGGTGCTGGACCCAGGGACACCGTGAGCACGTTTTACTCCCCGTTACCCCCGAATAGTCCATGTAGATTTCCCCCAGTCGATATCAGTGAAAGAAGAGATGAAGATGAGGTACTTTTTTTTTTTTGCTTTTTACTGAAACTTTTGTTTTGCAGCTCTCAGTGAAGCGGTGCAGTTGTGAATGTGATTGCTTGCTACCTCTGCAGGTGTTCCTCACGGCTGGAGCGCCTTCTCTGCTGCGTCCTTATTCTGGTCAGCCCTGCTGCATCGCAATGGCCAGGTAAGCACAAACACTGGAAACACGAATGCAGGCTAATGGTTTTGGTGGCATGCGTAAACCTTACTGTCTTTGAGTAACCTTTGCAACATTTGTAACGCCCCAGTTCTGTGTGTACCCGCTTTTGGCAGATACATCTTCTCATACACTAAAGTTTATTTTTCACAATAAAAGCTTATGTTGGTACTATTCTGGCTTACATTGATAAATATCCTTTGTGTGAAGCTATCTGCCCACTTTAGCTCCCATTGGAGTGGACTTACACTTAATGAATAAGTGATGATGAACTGCAAGTTACTGTATGTGTCATAAGTTTACACAATAAGTACTGTGTGATGCTTTATAAAACTAAACTTGGGGAAATTGCAGAAACCCTTGCCTGATGCTGAACTGCTCCTGCATGTTGAGCATGATGTTTGCTCAGTGTATTCTTGAATTGCATTTGCTCATTCTTTGATCTTTTAACAAGATTCCCCAGCAGCCTTTTATGTATCATATAAAACATTGTTATGAGTCAGTGATAAAAAAAAAATAGCAGATTGTTTATTCTGACAAGGTCATCGTGGCTTTGGGACTGTTTACTGGTTTTTCTCAAGTCCAAAGTCTGCAGTGCTTAGAAACCTGCATTCCTTCTTTGTTTGTCCTGTTCTCTTGCTCTGTGTCTGACCACAGATTGTTGCTTGTACTTGCTGCATCTCGGTACTGAGAGATGCTTTTTTCCCCCCTGTTTCCGTCCTGTGTTTAGGCATGTTAGCAGAATAGTGTAAGCACAGGCAGAACGATTTCTTTCCAGCTGTTATAAATAAATAAATGTGAACAATTCTTTTTTTACATACACACACACAATGGTAATGGTGTTAAGGGCCTATATGAGTCACTGAATGAAAGAACTCTCTTCTGCTGCTGAATAATTTATCTTTGAACCTTACTAATGTCCTTCGTTTAATTTGGTAAACGTTGAGTTGGAGAACTGTGTAGCTGTCAGATGATAGGGAGAGGAAACTGAGAGGGCAACAATTAATATTTGATTGACTGTGATCACCACCAGCTAGATGCAGTAATTTAGGGGCTTTGGGAGAAGGCAGTCTTTGTATGCCAAATTAACTGAACCCCTTCTCAAACTTACTGTAGCCTACTGCCGTTTGTAACTAACCCAACCCTTCTAGTGTTTATCAAGCATTTGCATTTTGCCATTCATCTACCTCCTTTTTTGTTCTCTTTTACATTAACATGCATGATAATGCTTTTGATAATACTGCATCTTTAATTTAAGTGGAGGTAGAACAAGGTAAAACCTATTGGAAGTAACACAGAGTGTGACATTTTCACAGGAATGCTGTCCTGTCTGTGTGTGTCCAGGTTGAAAAGGCCGGCTGCTCTGTCTCAAGAGCAATGCCTTTGGCTGCCTGCGACATGGTTGAATTAGGTCTGATTCATTCCCAGTCCCTGGCTGGGTCAGGAATCCCTATTGTCATGTGATCTTTGACATGCACCCAGCGTGGTTTTGCCTGAGGGGAGCAGGACGAGGCAGGGGGAAGGGAACGGCTGTAGGGGGACACCCCACCGTGCCTTTTAATGGCTGAATTAGATGCCACATTAAAAATCACAGCTGGCTTGGGGTTTTCTCCTTTTCAGTGCAGGGACATGATGACAGGCTTTCAGAGTGTTGGGAAAGGATAACAAAACATTTTTTAAATCCCTACATTACTGTCATTTTAGTAATTAATATAGGTTTTACTAAGATAAGTGCAAGCTTTTTGAAAGTGCAGTGATTCTGCAACTTCTTTTTTGTTATCTTAGTTGGTGATACTCATGTTTTAATAATGATGGAAAGTCTGAAGCAGAGCACTGTTAGACAAACATGTGTTGACACGTCATGTGAAGTTGTAGCATTTGCAGGAAAACATCTGCTTCGTACCTCAGATCTGTCCTTAGAATGAAGATCTGAACTGTCCTGTTTCCTCGTTTTTTCTCAAAATCAGTTTTACTCTTTATTAACCTTTGTAATTAAATTTCTTGGATTATTGGATACATTTTTATTTATTTTCCTTGTTATTTAATGATAACTCTGGTTTAATCTACTACAAAAAATATTTTGGCTGTGAATGTTTTAAGCTAAAACAGTGGTGATCATTTTGAAGAGAATTCAGTTAAGGCGAGACACTCTGGTGATCATCTGAGCAAGTAAAAGCATCGTATGAAGAAACAGAACTTTTTTATCATGCAGAATCTCTACCATAATTATTTATTTTTTCATTTATTTGCAGTCTTCCTGTCGTATTTTGCCTTAAGTAGATAGTAGAGTGGCTGAAAGAAAATATGAGCACAGATAGAAAGGGAAGGGAAGGTCCTTGACTGAGTTCAGACATGACATGGTGACATGTACATCATGTGCTTTGGCCCTGAGTGCCAACAGGATGCCCCACCTGTGCTCCATTATACTGTAAAAGCACTTTGAGCTCCATTTCATGTGTGAAAGGTGCTTTATAAGTTAAAGGTATATAATTTTTTGTGATAGCACAGGAGGTATCCAGTGAAACAGCATTTTAATGAAGCATGACACACTTTATTTAATGACCACAAAGCTAATTTAGATCTACATTGTGTGAGCTCTGTTAGGAGAGAAGAAGAGAGCTGGAGGATAAGTGAAGAACAGGACATTATTATTAAGAGTAACACAATGTACCAAAGTTCCTAGTGGCTTTTATTCAGGTTAATACAATGTTAAACTAGCTGTAGACAGTCTAAAAACTTTCTGATGGACATATGTACACAATAAACTCTGCAAACACAAACATCTTTTGTGTCTATCTGGCTTTTGCAGTAAAAAAAAAATCTGAATATACTTCCCATCAGAGAATCCCCTTATATATGAATCGACATCCCTCTGTATGGCATACTGTTATTCATGTATACAGATGAAAGGGCATTGAAGGAAAATTTGCAAAGTAAAACAGTCCTCAAATGTGTTTTTGATTTACCACATGTACAGCAGTCTGTACACTCTGAACAATAACAGAAATACAGGTTCGCAGGGTAGGACATAAACCAACACTGAATTCCTAAAAAGACACCCCTTCAAGAAAAAGTCAGGTTTTCTGTGGTGAACTATTAGATCGGTACCTCTGTTAGGATCAATGTAACTCTCAAATGAAGTAAATGGAGCGACTGTGCACAGATTGTGTTGACTCAGTGAACCTTGTGATGTCTAATCCCTGGATTTTCTAGTCAGTAAACCTACTTACTCATCAACATCTCTGGAGGTGCCTCATATCAAGGCTCATTTGGCATTGTTTTGTTATATTGTGTCAGCCAACAGCATTTAAAAGATCATTAAACCTCTGCTAGGACGATGCTTTATATCTTTGAGTGTGGAGACTGGTTTGTGACTTTCAGTGTTGGTTTACGTGTGTGTGAGGTTGTGGGTAGGGGTCATTCAAAATGTCAAGTGGATGTCTGGACCTCCCTGTCTGGCCCCTTTTTTTTTTCAATTTGACACATAAGATTGACACTTTCTTTATGCATTTATGCTTTTACCCGTGCCAGTATGGCAACTGTCCTTTGTCTGTCATTCACCAAGATACAAGTCAGATACAAGCTCTCTGCTGATAATTTGAGTCGGAAGTCTCAGATGTTTCAGTAATGGACTGAACACGTCTTTTAAAATCCCATTTGATGCATTGCTGTAAAAGCACTTTTTTGTTTCATAAAGACTGTCACAACAGTGTCTGTAAGGTCATTTCTGTCCATCTCTTTAAACTTATACAGCATAGCAGGACCACACTCTTAACGCAGCACAGCTGTCCAAGACCAGGACAAAGACGTGTCTCTATACGAGACACACACTTACCAAGGAGACTGAAAAGGAAATCTAGATATGGTGTAGTTTACTTTAATGTGGATGTGTTTTTGTAAGAAAACCACGGTGGTCACATCCTGCTTTGATTACTTAATTCAACCCATCTGGATTCTGTAGTAAATCCGAAGAGTTGTATATCTGAGCTGGACATTGAAAAACATGGCTCAGTTTGAGAATCACCCTTGCGCCACCAGGCACACTGTTTGAATTAGGGTGTATGTACACATCAGGAACATGAAGTAGTATTATATTGATTTAAATACTTTGTGTTTCTTTACATTAGGGTGCATTTAGACCATTTCTACAAAAGATGTTACCAAAGATTACCATTACAGATCATTTTATTTAACCCCCAATCACACACATACACACACTCCACCACCTAAAATACTGTAGTAACCTTATGCATAAACCCAGATAAACCTACCTGGATAAACCTGGACGTGAAAGTCTGCAGTGCTTAGATACCTGCATTCCTTCTTTGTTTGTCCTGTTTTCTTGCTCTGTGTCTGACCACAGATTGTTGCTTGTACTGGCTGCATCTCGGTACTGAGAGATGCTTTTTTCCCCCGTTTCCATCCTTTGTTTAGGCCTGTTAGCAGAACACACACACTCTACCACCTAAGATACTGTAGTAACCTTATGCATAAACCCAGATAAACCTACCTGGATAAACCTGGATGTGTCACTTTTGAACAATGGCGTATAGCCTGTGACAAAACCTACTTCAGCTACTTGTTGCCTTTGAATTGGAACTTCACTTAAAGAAAGAGCTACACCCATTTGATCCTAGTACATTATTGTTTTGCTGTGTGTCAAAGGAGGGAGGAAGTGAATTTTGCCAGTCCTAAGATAACTTTTATCCGGCAGACACCTGTTTAAATTGAAGGAAACATTGAGGGTTAATGGGGGATTTATCATAATAAAGCAGGCTTCTGCTTGCTGAATTCATTTGAAATGCGTCAGTTTGGCTGATGCACAGCATGAATAATTGAAAAGGATGAGTATGGGAGTTGTTATTACCATATTACCTGATCAGAGGGACTTTACATGATTTTTGAAAAATGGTTTATTTTGTTGTAATTCTTAAGGCGATGTGTATGTCCATTGAATATAGTGCATATAGCCCATATTTTGATTTTGGAAGTGTTTACATAAAGATAACTGAATGTTAGCTGACATTATGGATCAGAGTTTACAGAAATCATCAACAAAAAACTGACCTCAGTCAGAAGAGTAACATGAAATAGAACTTGGATATTGATTATGTAGGCTACATAGTTTTGTTAGCATTTCCATGTGTAAAAAAATGCACTTGAAGGACTTTGCTCAGTATTTGGTCTGGATTTGTGATCCCCTATCATCTTGCTTTTCAGGGCAGAAGATCCTTTTGAATGTTGCTGACAGCTGTTATTTGTATTTTTATGTGCTCCCACCACTCAATGTTTCAGGTGCGCTCGGCTGTTCTCTCATGCTGTCCCTGTTGTCAAAATGCCGGGTTGACAGCGGCAAAATACAGAGGGACACCATAATTACTGCTTATGTTCCAAGAGAAGAGGATTTGTAGGGCCACTTGCTCTGTACACCCAACTATCTCCAGCACTAATGGCACACTGAGTGCCCTCTTAGCTCTCAGCACCTCTTTCCTGTTTGTGGTGAAACCCTCACTTATTTGCTTGTCTTTCCCAGCCGTAATCGAGGTAAAAGGTGGAAGGTGTGAATCCTAGCTCTGCAAATAACAGGACTACAGTAGGAAGGTTTTGTTTTAAAGATCTGAACATAGAGCAAGATGGAAAAGCCTAAGTATCACCAACACTTTCTAAAGTAAAACTGAGCTTTGTCCATCTGTAAGTACAGTTGTGCACATTTGAAGATTCATTTGAAATGTATTTGCTTCAGGAAAACATTTCTAGACATTTGGACCAAATTAATTGTGGTTGCATTATACATCATGGCACAAAAAGGAGATAATGCTGTAGTGAGATACTGTTTTCATATGTAGATTTTAATTCATTGACCTTTGTTGCAGGAGTACTAAGCATGTTGGAGCAAGCAACCAAGCTCAAGCTGCGTAAAACCCCACAATGAAGTCTGTCATGGGTGAACATAAAAGCAGTTCCCAGTAGTGTAATGTAATGTAAAAAATGTATGTAAAAAAACCTTCATGTCGTTATAAACATGTCAACAACCAAAAGGGATTTAGCCCCATTAGAAACCATTACATTTCAAGCCAGGTTTACTTCTACTCTTTGTGGTCAGTTTGTCAGCACTGTAGGCTGCAGCCTGGGTGAACACTGGTTTCCATGGCCACCAGGTGCAGATTTTTTCACCACAAAGCCGTATTTGGTTGTTGCAAAGGAAACTGGATCTGTCTACCTGGCACTTTGTGCCTGTCTCAAGCTTTAGGGAGTGTTCACTTGTCCTTGCTGACAGCCTGCTGAACACAGTGAAGCATGAAACTGGAGACCCCTCCCCTCCACCCATTTACATTCTCTTGTCCGAAGAAATCTATACCATAAGCTTTTCACTCTCCATGTGCTAGGGCTCATCCAGAGTGACCAAGACCATATAGATCACTTCATGTCTACCGTTATGAAGTGATCCTCTGACGTGACTTCAAAGTTACCCTGCAAATTCGGACCTGAAATGAGCATTTTAACTGTCAGATGTGAACACTGTTAATACAAGCACCAGCTACCACCCAATGCATTTTTTTAATGAATGAATAGACCATTCAACATTTCACGAGGCCCCTCTCGGGAATGCCATTGTGCGTTTCAAACCTCACTTTGTCGTTATATCCCTCTTTTTGCACTCCACGTCTTCTTATCTTCTGATTGACTCTCATGATGTGCAGGCAGCCTTTCAAGGCATCCTTGAATTCCACTCATTCACCCGTCCTTCAAGAGCTTCCATGTCTGTAGGCACTTACCCCCTCACAAATCTCACACCATGGGGGTGTGAACTGAGGAGAATCCCATGGGACGGGGAGATTACCATCAAGCCTAGAGCTCTTGTGACAAAAGAGGGATTTGCTGAGTCCTGTACCTCTGTCCTCCACTTTCATATGGTCTTGCTGGAAGTCGGACTTTGGGTGAGGTATGGGATTTGATGACATGGCCCATCTTCACTGTACCTGTTGTAAGCTGAGAGGTGGACTTTCCAGGTGCACTCTGTGTTGGATGTAATCTCGGGGAAGTGGACTTCAATATAAAAAGATGTAGAGAAAGAAACTAAGTGTATTTGCCCTGAAGTTAAGTGCCTCTTAACATCAACTTTCATGCATTGCTGAGAATCTTTGTGAAAACATCACCTTCTGTACATTATTGTTTGACAGTATAGTGAGACAGAAGACCACTGGTGGAAGAAGTACTCTGAACCTTTGCTTAAGTAACAGTATCAATCCCAAAATGTAAAAATCCTGCATTAAAAAGGTAATTTAAGTAAAGGTAAATAAGTGTTATAAGCTAACTGTACTTAAAGGCCCAATGCGCAACATTGAAGAGATTCTGTTGGCAGAAATGGAATATGGAGTATGTGTTCAATAGTGTATAATCACCTGAAAAAAAAATCTTTGTGTTTTCTTTACCTTAGAATGAGCCATTCTAATCTACTACTTTTACAGAGTCCGCTATGTTGAACTGCCATGTTTCTACAGTCGACCTGTATGAACAAACCAAACATTGGCTCTAGAGAGGGCCTTTTGTGTTCTTTGTGAAAGGAAAGAAGAAAATAACAAAGCTCTGATGCACATCTGTAGTCATATTTGTATTTTTCAGTTAGGTTTGATTATTCTGGGAAAGGTTGGATACTATTACCTCTTCAATCCTCAGATATTTAAATAAAACCAGTACAATAACATTATTTATATACATTTTGTGGAGAAGTGGGTAGAAAAAAATGGAAATAATTAAGTACCTCAAAATTGTACTGAAGTGTACTTCAAATGTACTTTGTTACATTCCACCACTTCAGAAGACTGGGATCATGTGCTAAGCCTGGATTTTTACAAAGTGAATGCCTCGGTTGCTTGTAACTTGGAAGCTGCTAATTGTTGTGTGAATTATGAGTTCGCAGGCAATGAAGGGTGCCCTCTATTCACTCGGTGGTTGTTATGGGCCAGGTGGCACAGTGCCATCCATTGAGAGGTTTAGAGAGGAAGAACATAGGCCAACCATGGGGATGTTAAATATTTAGAGGTCCAGTGAAAGATTTGCAGGGCCATTCGTCTGCTGATACAGTGGCATTATCAGACGGGGAGATGGGCTGAAAGGTCTGCACTCAAACTCCTCCCTATGTTGCCACTCGACTTGTTGAAACATCCTATGAAACTTTGTGCCATGTTCAACAGAACCCTGGAGTTTCACAAGTCCAGTTTACAACCATATTATTTAGGCTGGGCTTTGTAAAGTTTTTGTAACCTTGAGTTTCCTGTCTTGAATGTGTCTGACCGAGTTAAAAGCAGAATAGAAGTTAAGAATGGAAGAAGATAATTGCACATAGTAAAGGTGTCAGTGGACATCCATGCTGCAGTGTGCTGTAGAGGACTGAATACTTCTCGCATACACATTTTGACATGTTTTGTTCTTTCTGAACTAATGGCTTGTCTACACAGGAGCCGCGTTTTTCCTTCATTCATCTCAACCGCATCTGACAGAATAGATGCCCTTTTATTTTAATCAATATAGTTGTCTATAGGCCACTTAATGGCTTGTGTTTCATTTGCACTATCAACACATACATTTGAGTCGATTTTCTTCAGTTTTAAGCCCCTAGCTACAGTGATTTTTGTAATGCATAAAAGTTAAAATTTTATTTATGAAGCTTGGTTTCTCAGTAAGAAATTGCATTTGAAGACATTGTAAGGACTACAGTACACCATAAGGCCTGCTGGCTGCAGAGGCTCATATATTATGCGCCTGACTTTGAGAAAAAAAAAACTAATAAGAACTCTGTATTTATTTTAGCAATATATGACCCAACTGTACCCGGCGGCTCACTGTTAAACAGACACGTTAGCCTTGGGCTTTGGCTGGTTTAGTGCTTGTTTTCACTTGTCTCTTGTTACTTTCCTTCCTTTCTTTTGCTCTGTGAATATCTGAAGCTATATAAGGTCACTGTACATCAGGGTAGAGGGAGATATATTTGAGAATAAATTCTCTAACCTTAAGTTTATATTTGATCTTTATCCATGTCATTTTGTGTGTCTGAATTCTGCTATGAAACTGAATGTTTCCTGTTACTTGTCTGAAGAGTTGGCAGAGCATTGTCCAAGTTTACTTTGGACAAGAGACATAATGTTGATACAGATATGATAAATATTGTTCCGTCCTAGCTCTTTTGTTGGTTTCATTTTTGAAATGCTTAGCTAAAATCGATAAATTCAATTTAGTCATATATCTTGGCTGTGGGGTCAAAATATGTTTTAGCTGGTTCACCAAGTTCACTTGTTTTAGATTTAGAAGTTGGTGCACCAGCTCACCAAAGCCCCATCACATGGATTATAACATGCCTTTGCTTGGCTTAAGCTGAAACAGAGGAAGAGCATGACCTGTGGGCTTTTTTGTGCTAAAGTGCCCAGCGGGGGGAACAGTGAATGCTGGCACCCTGGACCCTAGTCTGGCCTGTACTAATTGAGGGCCCTGATATTGTCTTGTCGCTGAAAGCCCTCTTTGTCCCGCTTACTTCTCTTCATCTACTGTATCCCCCCCCGGGCCTCTGATATAGCTGTAGGCATAACGTCATTCCCTTCCAGCCATTGTCTCCATTCATTAAAGGGGATTAAAGTGTCAGTTGAAGGTGAAGTATAAGCTAGCAGGCATTATTCACTGGGGGGTGTTTGAAGGTGTTGTGCCGCGTAAGCTAAAAGTTTGTGCCCCTGTCAACACCCCTTGTTCTGTAGAGGATGAAACTTTGCCTTTTGGGGACTGGAGGGGATTGTCTGAGAGAAAGGTCCATGCTTCTCATTAATCTATGTGAATTAGATGTGTTTGGTAGTCAATTGCCAAGTAACAAGGATTAGGACTGAAGAAATGGGTAGTTGCTCTCAGCTGTGAGCTTCTTTTATGGTGACAACTTTGAGCATCAATTCAACCAACTCAGTGATCCACTTAAAATACATCAACATATGTAATTGTCCAGTGCTGGGTAGATGAGTGGGGGAGCCCACATCTCTTGCTTTTATCTGAAGCAGTGTCCTCGCTGTGGAATTTCTATCAGTCTGCTTCAAATGTCAAGGATTTGGGCTTATGATTTCCTCCAATGCATAGAGTAAGCTTTGTGACAAAAAGGAGTGTTTTACCCCCCATTAATGGGCGGATTTACTGTCAAAGTGTTGATCTGCATTGACATGTTCTTGAAGTGTTGTGCAAAGCTGAAACTCAACACTTGAGTGAGGCCTAGTGGGTTCAAAGAACCAGCAAAAGGACAAAGAGACGGGACTGACCAACAGACTGATCTAACAATCTGCTCCTTACACAACCTGGATAACACACAAATGAGATATGCATGCACATTCTTTCCACATGAATCCCACGTCTTCAGTGGAGGATGTTATTTACTTATGCATTCAGGAGAAACAACAGGAATGGAAGGAAATTCATTCTTGGCGTATATGTGGACTGTTGAGAGGATGAGCATATACATTTGCACCTTTGCCAACATTTTTAGCTGCTTGGTAAATTTTAGACCTGTGTAGGCAGGTAGAATTTGTGCATTCGTGGTGAATATGAGGATCTGATGGGCCATGAAAAAAAATAGATGAATGAGGGAGTTGAAATGGCAAAATATAGTTCTAAATATCACATTTTCAAAGCTTTTTTTTAAAGCATTTGCTTTCCATTTCTAGAGAGGATACAATCTGTGAAGCTCACAGGAAAGGTTTCCTTATAATTCAAAGTTAAAAAGGATTTCAAAGCTTTGTGGTGGAACCTAACCTAGATTGTGTCAAACAACCGTTTTTAAAATACTGTAAGTAGAGGAGACCCAAGTCAAACGGTTCTAATCTGAGAATACTCAGAATGATGAAAAAGTGGGAAAATTAGAGGAGGTTTAAATTATAGACAGCAGCCCAGAAATTATTTCACTTTTAATCTTAACTGCATTGAGACATCATACAGCATACAGATAACAGACTGTGGTTGAGGTCTCTATATTTCAACTAAAATCTGATATGGACATGGTTCAGCAGCTTGTCAGTGTGCTACATAGACAGTAAATAGAAATGTCAGCATCCGTCAGCATCAAGCATTGCAAAATGTAGCTTTGACGTCCCTGGAAAAATGTGTGCTGTATGTGATAACAAGATCTCAATTATACAATTTTTTAAATTTCCAGTCACAAAAAAACATGTGCTGACGATCATTCATGGTCTCTCAGGCCAAACCATTCAAGGTCTTTGTCAGATGTTGGCAAAACACAGTAAGATAAAATCCGGCATGCAAACACTGTCTGTTCCTTTTCTCATTCTGGAGGACAACATTTCCAAAGTGCTTGAACAATCAATGTCTAGGCACATGCCCAGACATGGGCTTTACAATTTGTAGCTATTGATCCAGACTTCTTTCTGAGTTGTTTGATCTTTGAGTCCTTCAGGGTGATGAAAACTAACCTATTTCAGCTAAACCCCTTAAGTGTCAGTATTATGGAGCAGCTTAACAGATGCTGAAATATTGTTACTGTGCAACACACTTATCGACATTATTGTCATTGTTTAATGTAAGGAACTATAAACCTTGGACTTTCTGTGTTAAAACATTAGATAAAGGTTGTTAGATGGTCAGTCAATAAATTGTCCTGTGTGACTGGCAGGAGAATCTTAAGAATGCTGATAGCCTTGGAAATTTGTCAGTGGACAGTCTGCACGCCAAAGAGGTGGGCCTCTATTTTATTAGATATGAGCATGTCTTGGAATGTGACCATAATGTACCTTTTGACTCCTCAAGCCAACAAGCATCAGCAAGTTGTATAGTTCCCAAGTCCTTAGTGTTAGACAGGTTTTGGCAAAAAATAATAATTTCTGGTTTCTTTATCATATTTTAGGCAGTTTAATTATTGTCTTTAGGACCAAGGCTAATTCTTGATATGTTGTCTGATTTACAAATATATATTGCCGAAGATACACAATATCTAACCACCCTTTTATTATGTCAACATTGATATTGGTACACTTCCCCACCAAAGAGTTTCCTCTTGGCTACAAGGAAACAACACCATCAGTAGCAGATAGCTGTTGACAGAAAGCAGGTGAGTTCACTGATAGTATAAAATCAGTGCAGATGCAAAACTCTGCAGCTGCTTCACAATAAAAGCCCTCAATCAGATTCAATCAGGGAAATCAGTACTGATCTTGTGATTCGATTCAATTTCAATTCACAGTCCACAATTGATTTGATTCAGTTCAGTAATTCTGTTACATCAGATATACCAACTATAAAAAGAAAATATTAGAATTTATCCGAATTTTTTCTATCAACAATTATATATTCCTTGAATATAATTAAATTAAATTATTATTATATTATTATTATTATTACATTAAAAGCTAAATTATTAAAACATTTCCCAGTTATAAAACTATGTACCAAGGATTTAGTATCTTTGGCAAATGAAAAACAACTAAAACATGATACATCTATAGTTATTTAGGCCTACATGTGAAAAACATTTGCATAGAAGATGCATGCTATCCCATACGGTCACACAGTACCAGATGCTTCAACTAAGTACAGTGTATTAACTTTAATGAACACTTTGAGCACAGGCAGAGCACAGAATGAAAGTCTGCTTACCAATTCATCTGCACTGTTTTTATTGACAAGACATCAACCTGATTATCTGCAGACAGCTGGCTAGTTAGTTTTAGTTACCCGACAGGGATAGACTGAACTTTTTGCCCTAAAACATACCACAACAAAACAATTGGCGCGTACACTGCTTTCGGCTAAAACTCCCACAAATGAATGCTCCAACTTCATAGATGAGAAAGTTCAATTACCAATGTATTGCTCACTATTGAGTAAACAATTGTGTATATTATATAGGGAGTAGTGACCAGACCAGAGTCAGCTAACCATGTTGAGTTTAGACTTTAAGTCAGTTTCCGGGTCATGACTCAGGGTGGCTAAGACAGCTACCTACCCTTTTTAACATAGGCTACCAAAGTAGACATTTTATACATCATGCAGCCCTAACTGAACCATCTACAAGTAACCCCTGCCTACATTTAACATTTAGCGCAGATGTACACGTTTATTGAGAAAAGGTGCTAATGCAAAGATTCATCTTAAGAATCTATGTTAGATGTTTCAACTAAGAAGTGCAATTAATAGGAGCTGATTATGGTTATGTGAAACCAAAGAATCTTGTAATGTGTGAAAACTCATTTTCCAGTGTCAAGGTGTAAATTATGCTCAAGGGGATGTATTCAGACAAAACATCAGTGACTCATCAGCAAGGCTTTACAGTCA
>NW_023340095.1:5114604-5117746 GCF_004916995.1 Morone saxatilis | reverse complement strand
AATTTGATGGAAAGTTGATTGATGAGCTGAATCATAATTTTTTTATGCTTCTCTGTTGCTGGATAATTCTGTTTTGAGCTCAGCTGCAGACACTCATCACTGTGGAGAGAACATCGAACACTCATTAAACCAACTGAAGAAATGTCTAACTAATGTCAAACATTGGCTGGGTCTGTTCCTAAATCTGCCTTGGTTATCAGGCTACTGTTGTGACAGTTAAATCTGAAAAGGAAAACAAATTTTATATCAGTTAAGTTTTAAAAAATTATTATTCATCAGAATTTATTATTAAGAATAACATGCTTTCTATAGCTAAAAATGTATTAAAGACATTTTGTTGCTTTTACTAAAACATTCAGTCTGCCCGGATAGAAGCAAACTGGATTTTTTCTTCCACCACTCCCTTGTTGGTATGTTCTTGGTGGTGTTTTGTTTGAGCAAAATGGGCTACGAAGTCGCTGTTAAAATGGGTCAAGTTGGAAGATTAGAGAGCTCCAGTGTACAATGTGTGAACCCTACGGTCTGTGGTTTAGACCCATGTTGTTTGGTGGTTTATCTTATAAAAGCAGTTTCTTCCCGACTGAGTACAATTCGTTTGTTTGTCTTGAAAAGCTGTCCTTAAGTTCACTGTTGTTTTAATTGATGAAATCGGGCATGCCCTTACAAGTTCACTTATGTCAGATAATTGCACATATGTATTCAGAAAATAATCTGCACTGTAAATCCTCACTGCATATTTTAATAAAAGAAGTAAACTAACATGACTTAATCCTCCAAAAAATGTTGAGTCACTCATTCCTGTGAATTAAACCCAACTCAGAATGAATTGTTCAAGTAATAACTCAGTTGTTTTGAGTGCACTTAAAGTTGTGCTGTATCTAAGTACATATTTGGATCTACTTAGCATTCTTACTTGATAATGGCCAAGATGTAGCTATTCATATACTTTTTAGCTTTAGAAAATATGAATGTACCATATCACTCATTTTGTTTGCTCAGGGTTGGAGAGGATGTTCAATCATTGGCTTATTGGTTTGCGGACAATTTAAACACTAAAAGTGAACTGTATTCGTAATATATAAAATCCCATTTGATTGAGAAAAAAGATGGGACTATTGTAATTCTTAGTCGTTAAATCTCACAATGTAGGACTGTGGAGAAAAGTCTGATATGGGATTATCCATGATCAGATGTGATCAGTGATCAATGTTTTTGGCCTAGCCTAAGAAACAACAGGAAGTGCAGCATCTGTTTAGAAGCACACGTCCCACCTCTGTCATTTTACAACCTTCAACTCGTTCACAGCTTTAACTTTGTGGTCTGCAACTGTATGTTCTCCTTACAGCCATTAAAATTATTTTATGTAATTTATGTTATATTCACAGTTAATGTGTGTAAATGTCATTATATTGACAAGGAGCCAGCCGAGAATGTACTTTTTGTTTGAAAGTAAAGACCAATTCATGTTGATATATTGCGCAATAAACCGCAAAGGGAGCATCAATTAAGCATCCAGACATGTTTTCTTTACTGTAAAGTTGCAGAATGTGATGTGGTAACTGTTGTAACACCGCATTGATGGATGGGTTTTTTACCCCCAACATCACTGCAGTATGCTTACCCCGAGGGCAAGTCATACTTCTCATTTCCCCACCCTCTAAAACCCAAGTCTTGCCTCAGGCTCCTGACTGTGTCTCAGGCCAAGATAAAAAAAAAAGTAGGCTGGTGAGGTGTGTCTGTGTGTGTGGGTGGGGGGCAGGGGGTCCATAGGGCTTTGCTTTAAGAGGCTGGCCACTTTCCAAGAGTTTAATACATCACTGGAAATTCACAATGGGGTGAAAAGTACACTGACAACAAATGACTCCTTGATAAACTCAGCGGAGAGCCGAGCAGATGGCAGACAATGTTTGAAAAGATATAGAACAAGGTGGATATTTGGGTGTCGAGCAGGTTCAGTGATATTAATGGTGTTTGAACTGTGTCGGTAGTAAAAGACATCAGTACTCGTTGGCTCACATAAGGTGTGTATTTGCCTCCACTTCCTGCTCCTTACCTTCCATACGCCTCCTTCTTCCTGCCACCGCTCAGGTATTTGGACACATTCCGGCCGCGCATACCGCCGCTCAGGCCATACAGCAAAGCAGCGCTATTGGGTTACTGCAGCGTTACCTAATAGGTCTGATCTGGGCTCAAACGTGGCATAGCTGTAAGATTGGCCTCCTTATTAAGTCGAGGAGGCAGAAAAGTCTGCACCTCCTACCTTTTGCAGGTTAAAATGGCAGAACCAAAACTTTTCACCCACTGTAGCTGCAAATTAAATGCTTGAAGAGTTTTTTTTCAGTGAAACTAGAGAGCCTCCAAATAAAAATCCAAAAGATGAAGTAGGTCCACTACAGAGTAGAAGCCCAGAGCTGTCCCAGGGGTTATTAAAGGCTTATGAACACTCATCACATACTAACAAGTTGTGACTAATGGTTTCCTTGACTTTTATTATGAAGGCTGGATCATACTAAAGTTTTTTCTTGCAGGAGGAAGTTGGAAATGTGTTTGCCACTCAACTTGTGCTACTGAAGTAGATAGCCTGTTATATTCATCTAACACTTGCAAGTAAATGTTAACCTTGAAATAATGGAAACACAAAGAAAAGAAGTGCAACTCCTCCTGCTGCTTCACAAAGCGTTTGAGAGAATTGATCAAATCATTCACGTTATCTGTATTTATCTCTTGTGTGTGGCTTTGTGAAATTCAGCCTCTGAATGTCCTTCCTGTAACAATTTGTAGCTGCCGCGACATACCTTTTTGTAGCTTTTGTTGTACTTATTCTTCAGTAGAATGGTGCATTGTTTGTCAGAAAGAAGAAAACGAGGCCACACACACACACACCCACCCACCTCCTCCCGACTGGAGTTCACCTTCCTGCGCTGCCAGAAATGCATGTGTGTAACTCCAAATTCTCGTGTGTGTGTTTGTTAGATTAAGGTCTTCTGTCTCTTACAACAAAATGGTTTACCCCTCCCTCACCCCATCTCTAAATCCTGACTTTATTTTATTTCTGCTCCCCTCAGTGAGTCCAAATGGCCACAAGCTCAGTGGCCAAAGTCGAAGAGAAGGGGTCAGCTTTCTCTGTCTCACACACACACAC
>NW_023340095.1:5094890-5114561 GCF_004916995.1 Morone saxatilis | reverse complement strand
CACACACACACACAGAGTGAAGTCGCCTTGGTGAATAGTCACAGCTTGTGGGGAATGCCTGAGAACAGACAATAGCCATGTATTCTTACTGACTTCTCCCTCCTTCCAACTAAAACACTACAGGATTCTGAGATCTAGTCTGTCTTCCTCCTTAGCTCCCAGTGTCCCAGTCTGACTTTTCCTCACATATCTGAGTGAATATGTAGGCCTGCAGTTTTAAACCAGTGAAAACAGCCAGACAGCAACACAACAACAGTGCTGATGACACCGTTTCACATTGTAAAGAAGACAATGAAAACAATTAAAGAAACGAATGCCATGGATGTGAAAGTAATGGTAACCAGAATTCACATCTCCTTGACAGTTATAGTGCATGATGTCGACCGCAGCACGAAGGGGATACATGGATGTGTGTCAGAGTGCTGGAATGTTTCAGTTGTTCAGCTCTGTACTTGTGGGTCTGGTTTTGCCCACTCAGTTCTGTCAAATCTTTGATGTCTGGGGGATGAAAGGATTTAGCCTTCCCAATGTTGTCTTTCGCCTACAAGGACATTCTGTGTACATTTAAGTGTCCTCCACACCCATTGCATTTCTTCTCTGACCAGGTCATAAAAGTTAACTTGCAAGGGACAGAAAGAAGGACGAGTAAAGAGAGCAGGTATTCAGATGTACACCCCACCCAGACTTTAAAAGGTAGCATTGTGTTTAGATGACACAATCCTTTACGACTCTTCCTGTGGTCTCACTGCTGCCTTGTATGTTTTTGGTGATGTTTGATTTGTTTTGTTTGGCTTTACAGTATGTTATGTTGTCCCGAAGCATGTCTTTAAAGCTTAAATCTTTAACAAGTAGAGCTAGTTATAAAGCTGTTAGGTACAGAAGGAAATGTGTTTCAAGCACCAAGTATCAAAAACTGTCAAGTATGGAAAATTGGTGTTAAATGCTTTGTCAGATTATTGGTCTGATTGATATTTACTGATTTAAACAACTTTGGACAGTATATTGCTTTCTTTGCTTTATTTGCTCAGTTGAATTGAGGTAAGGTGATTGACCTTGGCCATTTGAGGCGTTCCTTGTCTGTATGTTCAGGATCATTGTCATGCTACGTTGTCCTAACATTGGAGGACTAGAGGGCCATGAGTCTTATACTGTTCACCCAGTATGAAGGTGAACACCCTGAAACAACCATAAAGGCCAATGACAGCACAAAAATGCGTCAGTTTTATTGTCTAACATTAAAGTATATTGAAAGTACATTATGTCATTTCTTTCCCCATTTTTAAGATATCCATATGGTCATTTTGGGCCATTTTTTAACTGAGACTACAGAGATAAAAACATTGCTGCAGCCATCTGTAGCCATTCAGCGACATGACTAATGCAAAGCAATGATGAAGGAAATCCCTGTACGTCTGTTTAAATGATTGAGGCCTATAGTAATCCAGTCGCTGTGTTATATGTCTGGGAGATGACAAATTCTGCCACAACCTCTCTCTTTCTGCTTCTCTCTCCTCCTACACTGTCAGCTTTTATTTTTCCTTATGCTTCATGAAAGTGTTACGGATGTGAAGTAAATCATGTGGTTTCAGAACACCTCCATCTTTTCCCTCTCCCCAAATCCCTCAGAAATCATTTAGACATGCTTTACCAATCACTGACATTTGATTCTGGGACTCCCCCGCTGCAGAAGTTTGCTCTGCAGGATATATATTCATTATTTGCAGCAGTTTTTCCTTTTGTATAGGAAATAGGAGGCGTTTGTGATGACTGATATTCTCATCTTAAAACTCAACTGAGCTGTAGTTTTTGGAAACGACTTTTATTTGGTGATTGGCGACCAAATATACTACAGGTTTGAGGGATGGGGTACAAAAGGTTGCAACACTGCTAATGTGAAACTGTTTTCCAGATTGCAATTTATGTCAAACTTGTTTGTTGTAAGGACAAACATGTATTTTCTGATAGACAATTAAACAGGGTCACACTGTAGGTGGTAGAAAACTCCGCCCTCTCTTGCTGACCACACAAAACCACAGCCCTGGGGTGATACTTTTGGTGCGCCTGCCTGCCGTTCCTCTTTCACATGCAGTATTTTGGTATTGCAAAGCCTGAACCAACACGATTGGAATGCTTTTTTTCCCTCTTTTGTCCCCTTTTTTGTAGAGAGGCTCTTTTGTTCTAATGGGATAATTTAAGTAGGAATGTTTTCACTTTGGGGTTTTGAGTTGGGGATGGGGGGCTCTTTAGCCCTGTGAGGGGTGATTGAAAAGATGGACACTGCAGAAAGACTTTTGTCGGTCAGAGATGGTCAGTCTCTCAGTGTGTAAGTCCCAATTGCTTTATTCCTTTGTTACTTTCATTAAAATCAGAGAATTAGGGAGTTTTCCTTGAATGTTAACAGAGCTTTGACACAGAATCTAAACATTTTTCTTTCTTGGTATCAGATCTTTCCAGTGTGACATGATTTTTTACTCCACACACAACAATGTATAACAGAAAGCCTGTTTCATGAGTTTGAAAGATGTAGGTATTTATGAGAGCCTAACAAAATATAGTATGAGATTGCATCATGGGAAATGTAGGATCCACTGTTTTTGAAGCTTGACCCGTACTAGAGACTAAAAGTCAGGATATATCGGCCTCTGCAACACTAAATCTGTCTCCTGTGGGTCCCTAGACTTTATGGAAGTACAATACAAAAATTGCTCGAGGACCCCTTTAAACACTTTACATGTTTTACTATTATTCTTTTCCTGGTCCAAGTCAAATTTCACAAGTAATTCTAAAGTAAAGGGTGTAAATAGGCAACAATAACTATTAAATATATAGTTTTGTTTTAATTTTTAGAACAGGAAGCCTAAAGCTCACAATGGTGTCTTGTGGGGGCTTGGTTTTGTCTGCTGGCTTGACTGAGTGATTTAGGGAAGGTAAGTCCTGTTATAACTAAATGAAATGTAAGCCACTGCATTAGTTGAAATAATAAAACATAAATAAGAGGAACAGAGGCAAGGAACATCGTCTGTCTCCACCTGTGTTCCATGTTTGAAATATGAAACTGTGATTTGAATTTGAGTTAGATATCAGCTTTTTTTCATGTAGTCTACATGGCATAAGAGCTGGGTTCTCATTCAGTAAATAAATCCTTTACCACTGAATTACATGTTTACAGAGTTCATGCTGTTTGGAATTAAGTGGGAGTAAATAAGCCCAAGAGGTAGTAACATAATTAGAAAATATCTTTGATTGTACCGCACTCTTGCAACAGTTATTTAATTATATCAACCCAAGAAATTATTTTGACATTGCTCTGGTGTTTTTTTTCCATATTTAAGTTGCCCAACAGTGAAATATAATACAAATGTTTGAATTTATAAGCTATCTTACTGCTCTGGAGGTGCTCAGAACACATTTAGCTGTTTTTTGTGGCTTGGGATAGTCTGCTGTCTTCTGATAATGAGTCAGCAGTATTCTGGGGTTTTATTACCGATGCCTGCATGCATGTATTGTCTTGTTTTGCATGAGGGCTTTCATCTGCGAACAGTTTCTTTGCTTACAGTAGATTATGGAGATGAAGTACCACTGAGCATGAAAAGCCACAGAATTTCCTCTTTTTTATCCCGGTTCTTCCTCCACGACTCCTTTTTTAGAACATATCTACCGAACAAGAGAACAATATCCCTTTATTGGAAAATGTGTAATGTGCATTGGCTATGCATGTGAATATGTATGGCTTTGTGCATCTCAGGGCTCTGAACTGAACCTCTTGTCATTGCAAGTGTTTCTGAAATATTTGCCTACAGTAAGTAAGTGACTCTCATGTAGCATTACAATCGAAGGATTCTGGATATACCCTCAGAACAGCGCTGTGTTGTAAAATAAATGCTGCTAATACATGAGAGGCACAAAGTTGGGCTGACGGTGAGTAATATCATGGGGTAGCAATACAATTAGTTCACTTATTTCAAGTGATCTTTCACCCATAAACAATTTTTGTGTGAAAGACTTGAACGGTTGCTGTAAAATAAGAATGACCAACTTGAATACATGACAGTAATGGTGGTTTTCAATAGCGACAACGCAGTGGATGAAATCAATCAAAGCATTCTTAGATCCTTAGGTTTTCCTTGTAGCGCAATCTATATGTTCCAAAAATGTTCTGTTTTTGCTGATATATATCTATATATCTAACTACAGTCCCAATCATTACACACAACCCTGCAAAAGTTAGTTAGTTTGCACACATTTAGAAATCTGACAATAAATTTATGGCCTACTATTTCTACAATTGGTACCATTGCAGTAATTTAATTAAAATGAATGTCAGCTGATCCTGATGGCACCCTGTACTTTGTGATTTTATACAGATTTGTACAACTTTGTGAGTCTGCCATACTATGATGTACCACTGTTACAGTTGAGGTTCAGTAGTATTTTGGATTTCTCTATAAATATAAGGCAGGCTAAATGTTTCTTTCATCATTTATTTGAATGTTTTTATGTTGTTGTGGATTATTAATGTAAAAACCGATACCAAAATATAGTTATATAAATTTACAAATTCATTATAATATTAAACATTTTAATGCACAATATATACTTGTGATATAACTTCCCCTGTTCTATCTCAGACATACTTGTTGGGAAACATATTAAATGAGCAGGTGAAGCCTAAACATATAATAATTTCAGCATGATATGGTGGTGCCTTGCAAACCAAAGTTTTCCTTTATCTTCTATTCATTTTTTCTAATAGTTAAATTGGGGGCACTTAATGCTTGGTCGGCTGAGTAAAGCTTCTGGAAATGACTCCCTTTCATTGGCAAGGTCGCAGAAGAATGCTCCTCTAACGGCCACAGTCCCAGGATCTTTTGATGTTTAAACACATGCTTCACTCATTTTGGGATTAAGAGGCTGAGGAAATGGCCTGCTTGGAATTACCCAGTGATTTGTAGAGTCCAAGGCTTAATTCTTGCTCCTTTAGCATCAACTGGACTCTATGTGTAGGTGCAAGTGCACAGACACTATATCTATAAGACATGCTCTTCTGTGTTTTTATTCTTTGTTAGCTTGAATAACACCAAGGTGGTTTGCACTCACAACTGCACAACTATCTACAGATGAAATGTCATTAGATTTGGAGATTATAAACCTCTTCCAGGATTAAAAATCATTGTTTCGTGTCCCCAACATCTCCTCTATCCTTGAACAGATTAAACAGATAATGCGTGATCTAGCGCATGCCCTTTCGTGAACGTGGCATAAATGTTTGCAAATCCTTGTCTCACGAAAGACTAGTCCTGGGTGTTATTGACTGTCTGGTAATAGAGGCGTCTGGATTTCCCCTCCATCTGTTAGTAAGTAGAAATTTCCGATTAATCTTTGCTTATCCTGACTCATGCTCTTTAACAGCAAAGTTTTACTCATTTTGCCATGAGTCAATGAGCGGAAAGAAACCAAGTCTGGGACTTTGACATTGAAATATCATCTGTAATGAATTTAGAATGCTTTGTTTTGATTGTCCTGCAGTGACATATGAATTTACTTTATCATAAGCTTTACAGATAAACCTGTTTCCCCCCTGAAAGTAGTAGCTTTGAGAGCGTGTGTGTTTATGTTGTATATAAGCCAGTTTTCTAAATTAGATAAAAGGCTCTTGCGGTGTGCACAAAGAGCGGGATGGATATAAATAGCCACAAATGATGCTTCAGATCTCTGTGAGGAATGAAAAAAGAAACACTCCTGTAAATTCATGTCTCAGCGCATCACTGTCTGAATCCATTCCTGGCAAAGAGATGATGGTTGGTTTGTACTGAAGCCAGGTTTACCAGCCTGTCTGCCATGCCTGCCCGTACATTTCAGTACACGGGTGAGAAACATTAAAGAGATCACCATTAAAAACCAGCCAAAACCTTTCAACGTGTGTGACAGGAAATTCTCAAGTAATGTGGGTAGACAGCAAAATTACCCATTTCAAGAAGAATCATTACACAAGTTAAACATGAAGTCAAATCCCACAGAAAAGAGAACTTGGCAACAATGATGAGATTATTTTTGTTATTGTGTTAATGGGGCCTTTCCTGCCCTTTTGAACAAAGCAAACCCAATCAAACACCCAATCTTTTTCCGATTCAAATGAGGGTTTAGTCTTTTAGTCACACATCTTGCTAAATTTACCTTTAAAGAATCTGGCACTTTGAGCAGCCCTTTTCACCGTGCTTTAAAGATGTAATTTCCTGCTACAATGCTGATTAAAGGCAGCAACTTAGGCAAAGATGGATAGGCTGAATGCTGTGTTTAAGTGAGTATAGTTGTTGTGGTATTCTTGCTCCAGGATCAGGAGTTTCTCACTGCACACCATTTCCCTTATATTAAACTATACACAGACATTCTCATAACCCACATTTGTTGTACGTGTTCTCATCTGGGAAAGAATAATAATAAAAACAAAACTGCCCACGCAAAAATAAATATGTACACGAACAAATCCTCAGGGGACAAATACAGTGTGTATACTAGCACAGACATGTCACAGACTAAAAGACACAGCCTTTTTAAGAGAAAACAGAAAGGTCAAAGGATTATTTAAAGGATGTCAGTTCTGTTTTCCATTTCTCTGTGGTCATTTACAAATGCCTCTCAAAGAACTATCTGGATAATTTGTTCTTTTTCTGCCCATCCGGTTATGGATCCTAATCCCCAAAGTCAACACTCCTAATGCCGGACTTCCGATCTCCACATTGTTTCATCTTCTTGGGAAGTGAGAATGACAATGTTGTCATCACCGGCTGGCCGATCCTTCCCCAAACACAACACTGTAGCTGATCAGGTAGCAACCGTCAGGCTTTCCTTTTGATTGGTGATGAGCTGGCAGCAGAGTATCTGCTGCTTTGTTGCAATCTGACATTTTTTATGAGGTGTGAAAATATGGCTCAGCATTTGGCCCCAAATTGGACCCCTTGGCCCCTTTCATGTGTGTCAGATGTCTGAAGAAGGAAAAGTTCAGACTTGCCGCGCACTGTCCTAGTAGGCAGTCACAGGGAAACAGCTGGTATTTGCAGCTGATGTTTACCAATGGAAAAATTAGGTCTGAACTATTTGTTGGTGCTCGGAAATAGAAAACATTAACATTAATCAGCCATTTATTCTTTGTGTGTCCTGTACACGTGTACACGTGTGATTTTCTGGAGGGTTGTAGATTCTTAAAAACACACATTCTTTTATAAATACATTTAAAAACATAAATTAAACTCAACTAAAGCCAAATGGTTGAACTACTCACAACCTGGTAACAACCCTGACCGTCATTTATCATCAGCCTGTGAGCGGCTCCAATTGGAGGTTGAGCGCCTTGCCTAACGATATCTTTGTGCCATACACATTATTTCCCCAATCCAGATTTTCCCAGCTGGTAATGGGAGTCAAACTCATAACCCTCCAGCCCAAAAGCCCAATTCTCTATAGCCACCTGGTGTTTGCTAATGACCCTGTTCTCTAACACAAAGACAAGAAAAAACCATTGAACTTTGGGAAAACCAAAAACCATTGAACATTTTAACACACCAATCACTAATAATACCATATCTAATGTATTTTCTCCTCCAGCCCCAAAGAATGCCATTATTTTATGTTTTTGTACGAGTCATATGCAACTAACCTCAATGGGACATTTTCAACTCTGTGACCCTCTGACCCTGCCCATATTAGACAAGCAGAGTGTCTGGATTCCAGGTGTGGGAGAGTCCCTCTCCATTCTCTTCAGGTCTAGAAAGCAGGTAAATGATTTGTCAGGATGACCCTTCACTTCAAGTTCACCCAAAGACGTGCCGGGCCATCCTTTCATACAATAATTAACTCTTGCATGCACATGATGAAAAGAAACAGAATATAAAAAATATTTTTAGAGCTGGACTCTTGACAAGTTTTTCCCAGCATTATGTTGTGTTCCTTTGCTGTATTGAAAACTACACTGATAAGGTATTCAAAAATGACTTTATTCACTTCATGACTCATTCAATTGAGTCATCAGTGAGTAAGGCCTTTTGATACAGCAGGGAACTTTGTTGTTTTCACTATAATGTAAATAACGTGGCTTTAAGTGGAAGTTTGGAGCCAGCTACTTACATACTGGTCACAAAGTTTATTCTATTTAATTTTTTTGATAAAATAAGAGAAAATTGGCATTATTACTACCATATCATAATTTAAAAAGATAAAATATAAAGTACCATATACACTGACTATAGCGGTAGGTGGTGTTACTCATGCAAAACTTCTGTCTGTAACATGGCACTTTGCTGCAGGTTCTTGTAACTAAATATTTAGGCTCTGTTTCCTATGATGGCCTGGATGAACTTTGTCTGCCCCGCCCTTCTCTTGTTTGATATTTGCGTGTGTTGTGCATGTGTGTGCGTGCTAATGACAGTCCTGTGACCTAAGTGCTTTGGACTGTAATGAGGTCAGTGTCCCAGTGAAACCCCATCATAAACCTCCCAGTGATTTAGTCGCCCTCTGCTGATGAAAACCGTGAACAGCACAAGTGAACCAGCAGAAGTGGTTGAGTTAACAAAAGCTTTCACATGTTTTTGATAAATTCACGGAGGTTACATAGACATTCTGTGTATTTTTGGCACGAAGTTGAAAATGGGTTTTGAGTTACTTGCTTGAGTGAAAAAGAGGTTTACTTTGGCAGTGGTGATAATTCTATAATCTATCCATAAGTCTTCTTTCAAGTCATCTCATGCACTATTAAATGTCAAAGAGCAGACACCTTTAAGGACGTAATCGCCAAGTCCCATCATTCAGGAAACAGAATAACTGTGATTACATGTTTGCGGTTTTCCTTTGTGCTGTGACATCAACAGTGTAGGTGTGTTACGTTTTGCCGGAGGCTTGGCCACCACACTGGTGCAGCTGATGAAAATAAACTTGTAATGAGATGATTATCTCAGTGAGCATCTTTTTAAACAAGGAAATTGTGTAATACGTTCCCTCTTACCTTCCGACTACATACACAAGCGAGTAACTGAACACATACACTTTTCAGAGCTTTTTTAGACAATGTTTTATCCTCAGCACCTTGACCACGTGCCTTATCTGCCACGAGGTGCTGTTGGCTGTTGACTGTTGACTGTTGACAGGCCTTATGGACATTGTGTTTAATTTTCCACAGGTGTGTTTTTGTTAGGGGAGCACCACCTGTCTAGTAAATTAGCTTTTTGTCATTTGGACGTGGTCTGTAGCAGCATGGATGTGGGACAGCTTGTCAAAGAGTCATTATTTTTACTTTAACTTGTGATGTCTGTTAAAATCTCATTCTTCATGATACAATAGAGCCAGCTATTCTGAGAGCACACTTTTTAAATCGGATCACTCAGTAGGATGAAAACTGCTTTATTCTAATGTGGCTGCATTTTAAATGTAGGTTAAGATGAATCCATTCATAATAGACAGCTGATGCAAGGCTGTGTGATTAAATCAGCCAAATGTGTATTTTACTTCCTCCAGTTGTGGCTCACCTTGTGAACAGTAGAGGGGGCTATTTCCCCACAGCTACATCTCACTACTGTGGGATGTGAAGTGATTCTCCAGGCAGAAATGCTAGCACAATCAGATTTTCCTAAACTGCTGCTTGTTATTTGTAATGCAGCTGTTAGTTCTCTGCTGTGGTAAAGATTGTGTATCCCCAGGGCTCTTCAGAACATTGGAAATATTCTTCCTTTCCAACTCTACCAGAGAACACCTCCTGACACGTTTAAAAGACAGCAATGATTACCATGATTGTATGTAAACTCTCACAAAACATATATTATCATCTATTATCTATGCTTAACACAAAGAAAATACTCTTTACTGACATTCATTGTTTATTGATGTTTCCTGTTCATTCTTGTTTGGTTTTGGTTTTTCTTGCTTACATATATATATATTTCTTTCTTTTTTTTTTTTTTTTACATGTTTTTTTTTAATCTTATCATATTATATCTAATCTAATCTGATCTAATCTAAAGAGTAACGTGCTCTGCAGTTCCAGCCCGTCTCGCCCTGTGCTGCAGTTGGTGAAGTTTGCTTTGAGGCAGAGAAATCAATACTGTGTCGTCATTAGTTGAGATAACACCTCCTAGGCATTGTGGGCCAATTACAGTTTAGACATTTCCGGAGCTCTGACTTGACAGCGTGCTAATTAGTGGAGTCATTACATGTACAAGAACTCTCCAAGTAGTCCTTTTGGTGTGGGAATTCTTTTAAGAATGACTGCAAGGCAGTTGGTTTTCAATTATTTGGTCATTTCCTGCATCACACCTCTTTTTTAAGGACATCCAAATCACCACCTAATAATACATTTTCTGAGAGTGATGATAAAGCTGTGTGAAACTGGAATTTTCTGGTAACCACCTAAAATTTGAAGATGTGTCCATCTTGATAGATATATGACTGTGGAGTATTGGGGGGTTTATAGTACTGCTCTGTTATGCTGGTGCATGGGTAGCAGTTCCCAACACATGCATGTTTCATGGGGTTTTATTAAATCTCAAGCCAAAGAGTCAACAAAGGAGCCATGGACTCATTGGTCCCCAGGGAATTTAATGGTATTTCAAACTAAGTTGAACGTATAGTTGTCATATTCTCAGGGTGCAATTAATGTACGGAACTACAGCCTAGCTTTGATCTGCCCTGCTAGATAAGTGATGGTGTTAACTGAGAAAATGACATTTCTTCAAGGCATTAAAGATAGTAAAACATTGGTGCCTCCCTTCTATCCCATATACAGTACACCCGCTACCTCTTTCCTATACTGTAACTGTTGTTTAGGCACCACAGGCTACATATTCTCCTGTTGTTATGGAATGTGTCTTATTCAGAGTGACAGCCAAGCTGTTTCTGCTTGCCTGAGCAGGACTCTAAGGAACCCTGCAGGGCTCAGTTTGACTGTCTGTCTCTTTCTACAGGATACTGGATTATTCAGTTGAAACTCTTGAAAGATGTAGCCGAGCAGTCTCCAAAGCAATCAGTAGATTTGTACTGCTTTTCAACAAAATCCGCCCTTATATTCAGTATCTGCTTGGGTTTGATAGTTTGTAGTGACAGATCAGTGCTTACTTGCCATGTAATGGAGTTTCTTGTTTTTAATTTCACTTTCTTTTAAGTTTTGGTTGGAGTTCATGCTAGAGGCTTTTGTGAGACTAGTTGTATTACTGTTGCTCCTTGTCACTGATAGCGAGTGACATTTCATTTTAAAGTTACTCTGAACATTACTTGGGATAAGATTGTCACTTTAAACAAAATCAACTTGAAATGAATTCAAAGTGACAGGTAATTCATTTATATTGATTTAAACACAACCCACAGTCTGAACTACAATGTAGAATTGTTCCATCCATTGATGGTGCCTCTGCTGCTTCACTTGAGTGACAAGCTAACTGTAAAGCAGTTGCATATAGTCTTACTGTACCTTTATCCACAGTTTTTGCCTTTATGGTGTTGAATCTAAAATGCTTCCTCGCATTATTTTTCACATGGTTGGGTGTCATCATTATCTGTTCAGCAGTTCACTGGTTGTCAGCATTCTGCTTTATCAAATTTACTTGTAGGGCAACAGGGCAGAACAGTTGAGTTTAGAAACACCCTCTTCTTGAGAACAGGGCACAGCTTTTATTGAGAGAAGGAAGACCTTCTAGCATACTATTTTATAGTTACACACAATTGTACAGCCTGTAAGCATCAAGATGGAGAGAATTTTCCAGAATTCTATAATCCTGCTTCAAAGGAGTGTAAAACTGCTGTGCAATCCTTCGGCTTTTGTTACTGCCAAAGGACTGCCTGACTCACATTTCTTCTTTTCATGCCCACACCGATGCAGCCCTTTGTGTTGTTTGCTTTAATGTTGTAGTCAGTTAGCACTCGAGCCCTCTTCTAAAGTTTTTAGCTCCTCTGCAGCTCCTCCATAGAGAAGGAATTTAAGAATCTTAAACAGTTTGGGTTTACAATAGTTATAAAGTCTGAACGAGAGGCATTTACTCTGCAGACATGGTTCCTCACTCACAACCTGCTCCTGCAGGTCGTTCCAGGACTATGATAAGTCTTGTGGGAAACAGGACCCCTTTCCCTCCTAATCTGATAGCTGTGACCTTCTGACCTCCATTCTGTTGGCCAACCCCCCCACCTCTCATTCTCCGGCTGTCTCACACAGTCAGTGACACACATTCACTGGTTGGAGATCTTAGAGAAGGTGTCATTTGAATTAGGTCTTTCGTTCAGACATGGAATTTCTCTTAGAGTGGCAGTATAGAAACACAATGTATGTTTCAGAGCACAGTCTGCTGCTGACAAGTCAAAATAAATTGAACCTTTATAACATACATGTGCATTTCTGATGTGTAGGGCTCAAACATTGTTTTGTGTGAGGAAAAAATGCAGTTTATCCTCCACTTTCAGCACTGCATCAGTGTTGGACTGTCTTATTATCTAGTACCTGCATGCTTGCTATCCAGCAATGTTAACCTCTGCTCAAAAGAAAGTGAAGTTTAAATTCCGGGACCGTATTACACTAACTCCCATGAGGCTGCGAGGATACACGGCCACAAATTACCAATTGTGCCTTTAAGAGAAGAGATAAGTGCACTCTGTTTTCACGATTAACGACAGGCTTTAAATTTAGCTTGAAAGCCATTGAATAGTCCCTTTACTGTACAGTGATTCACCACTCTGTTGCTACCTGTTGCTCAGGGATACAGACAGACAAATGCAGCACGTAGAGAGAGAGGATGCACAGTGAAGATTATCAGATGATGGTATTACCGGCATTTCCTCATGTGTTTTTATTTCTGCGGTTGATTCAAATTGAGATATGTTTACACTGCTGCTCGACTGTGACATGCTGTAAGGTTACAGCTCAGGAAGAGGGATCGTGTGTGTGTGTGTGTTTGTCTGTGTGTGCATGTGTGTGTTCAGCCATATGTTCACTGGAGTTTATGTCTGTTTGTGTCTTACTGTTTACACTGCTGCTCAGCTGTGACATGCTGTGCGACTGCAGCCCAAGTTTGTTTGTGTGTGTATGTGTGTGCATGTGTATTTCAACCATATGTGGGCTCGTTCATGAGTGTCTGTGGATATCTTAATTTGTGTGTCATTTACAACTCCCAGCTATGAGTGCCTTGCAGCTTAATGCTTGTATAACCACTGAGACGGTGACTGTGCTATGACTCACAGCGAGAGGTCAACGACCCTGACTTGCTGAAATAACATCAGGGAAGGTGCAGGGAGGGCTGCCAAAAGGCCCTCTAGCTGCTCTACAGCCTACAGAGAATAGACCCTCACGTTTTTGTATTGTCAGCCCGTGCTGTAACGTGTGTCTAGTTTAATGCCTCTCTGTTTGTACAGCAGTAACACCTCAGGTCAAAATGACTTGATAGTGTTGCCTTGCAGTAGAGTCTAGCTGCTTTTGAATGATAAAGATGTGTAACTGTAAGTATATATTGCATGTTTTGACTTTGTTAAAGTTAAAGTTGCAGGGGAGGATTAGTTTAAATGCATACTCGCCCTCTTTCCAGTGCCACTTGTGTAGGATATTGTGTTGCATATGTATGCCATTGTATTCTTAAATTATTCACAAAAGCTATATTTAGCACTGATGAATTTGGCACTCGATTAGAAATTCAATATCTGAATGACAGTCCGTATGGCATAAAATACTGCTGTGCGGTGAAGATAACTGGACACCTTTGCCCCCTCATGGATTATGTTCAGCAGGTTTTGTTGGTGTTGTAATTAGTCGATCAATCACCCTCCCATTGATGGTCTCAGACCTCAGACTCAATCCTGGTCTTAGGTTTCATGCTTTTGTCTGTGTATTGTGAGAACAGACACTAGGGAGGCCTGGAATTTCAGTACTTCCCCCAAACATCTCAGGATTTCACAGGTCGCAGGTATTACAGAAATTCATAAGGAATACTGCTCTGTAATATCTACACAGTCGTGTTATAAAGACTTTTTAATAGAAAGTGGCAAAACCAAATCAGTAAAAATTGACTGAAAAAAACATACATGCATAGTCAGCATTTTTCTAGTTTGACTCCACCTTAGACTCTATAGCCATATATATTATTTTCAAAATAATTATGTGATTTTTATTGATTTAATAAAACATCTTTGACATAATTTTAACATATACATGTGTCTCTAGGGCGTACACTCACTTCACCAGTAAAAGCATCTCTTGGTAATGAGCCACGGAGATAGATAGAGTTTTGCTTTTATGCTGATGCTATCCGCCACCCATATACAATGAAGGTGAATGGTATGCCATTAGTGGTGCCAAAAGCACTAAAAAAGTATTTTTTTTGTAATTTGGGTGAACTGACCCTTTAGATTACAAAAGATCCCAACTGAGATTATGGTTCTCTGTCAGGGGTCAGAGGTTTGACAGCAGGTGAGCAGCATGTGAACTAGGTTAAAGGGAAGTTCTTAAACCATTATAAAAGACAGTTGAGAGTCTCCAGAATAGGAAACACTTCATTTGTCAAGTAAAACAAAAGTGCAGGGAAGTAATTTATACTGTTGTCAAGGAAGATGTTCAATTACTAATCACATGAAATCTTCTCTGTCAAGTCTTATCCATACTGTATGTGTGTTAACACTGGAAAAAAATATGTCAGACACTTTCTGTGCGACAAAAACCACAATTTCTAATTCTTAGTCCCATCAAAAAACATTTTGTTGCACTTTCTATGCCTACTTGAATTTCCCCATAAAAAGCTGTATCATCAGCAAAATAGTAATTTACTGTATGTCTTTGACAAACAGTACCGTGCAAACTTTTCAACCACTCAACTGTAATTACCTGCTCCAATTACAAATGCCACTCTTGAAAACAGGAAATCTTCTTGCCGTGTTGTCATTATGACTTACAGCCTCTACTCTATACGGGCTGTAGTAGACATCAAAGAGATGTTGAAAAGAGGGACACAGGCACAGTTCAAGGTATGATGACTGCAGATTACCTGTGCTGAAAAAACTGTCACTCCAAAAAGCGTGAACGTACTACATTCAGTGCAATTTAGTCTTTTCCTTGTCAGGTTTTTACAAAAATAAGCAGACCATTTCCTAGTTGACACAGTGTATGCCTGGCCACCCACGTCTTTTGGCAAGTTTTCCATTTTTCAAGTGTAAATAAAAAAAAATTCCAAACTCTTATATTTCATACAAAAGCACCTTCAGGCGAATCTATTGTCATCTTTGGAATAATGGCACTCTGATTGGTGTCTCCTGATGATACATTCTTTTTCAGACAGTTTCTTCTTTACGTCTGTATTATCTGAGTCATTAGGATGTGGCATCTCGTGTAGTTAAAAGAACGGAAAGGGACATGGTTAAATAGCATATTATGCTAGTGGGACTCCCCGCAGGAGTTGGAAAGTGTAGAAAGGCAAAGGCTTTTTTGATCACTGTTTGATCAATAATTTCTCAGAATGTTAACCTCTACCATTATTAAGTTACAGTGATCTGGTTAGCAAATTCTTGTAGATTTTCAGAGTGGCTGGTATTTTGTTCTGAAATCCTAATGCAATGAACCAATGAATCCATTAGAGGGTAACACTGATGTTTAAGGCTAACCATCATCATCTATCACAAGGCAGTTTATTACCCTGGTCCCCTACCATAAACATAATTTATTTTGGTTTACAGACCAATTTAAAGATAACTTTGATCACTGAATTTGTCTGTCCAAAAGTTGGCTTGTGGCTAATTTGAAGCGACTTTAAATGTTTCATGAAACATTTTTGTGATGGTCCCTTTCTTGCTTAGCATTACCTGAAAGTCACCTTGAAAATGAAGTTTTTTTCTATAGAAAGCTGTCATTCTGCTGTGCTATAATTAAATTGTCTGGTTCTGACAGTTTAAGAGTGAACAGTAGCTTGGTTAACTCATTATTGCCCAGAGGGTCAACTAATTTATCTTAACAGTAATCATGCTCCAACCAGCGTCTTGTGAATTGTATCACTGTACTCAGTATAGAAAGTATTTCTTGATAAATATGACATATATTTTAGTAGAAAATAGACTTTTACTCTCTTTTGTTCCTTGAAGGAACAAATGTTCTTATAGTTAAAAGTCAGATAGACACCAGCTTAAGACAATCACAAGTTCCTTAGTCATGTTTGCCCAAAAGGAAGCTGCTTTTCATATGACCACACACAATATTTTTCTTTCATTGAAATTTTCAGCAGGAAAAAAGTGCAAAAATAGCTTGTCCTCGTGATAAATCAGTGAGCTATAGTGTATTATTTTCTTTAACAGGTCACAGCAACTGGTGAAGGCTACATTGCATTCACTTTTTAAGTTTTGCAGTTCTCAGTATTTTCCATTTTCTCAATTTCTTTGGTGCTCACCCACCCTTTTTGGTAAACCAAACATAATCTTGCAGACAGGGGTCAGTTGGATCATCAGTGAACCCAGGCCTTGACAGAGAGCTACAGGATAAAGTTGTCAAGCTTGTGTCAATACATTTATGCATAACATATGGATGTGGAATCGGCATGCTGTGCACAAATGACCCAAGTTCCTGTCTATCAGCAAGTGAGGTTACATGCACAAAAACCTTCCCTTTATTTTAAAGCCCACTACCATCTGAGATACACTTGCACAAACCTCCTGTTCTTTTATCACTAAGCTCCCATTAGCAGATGTCGAGGGTCTCTGTCAACTGATCACATAGGCAGTATGAGAAACCAGTCTGGACAAGAAAGAGAGGCCTTGATTACTGTGTAACCACAGAGCACTGAAAACAGGGTCTAAATTGAATTGAACAATAAATGGCATCATGCAGAGCACTGACAATATATGCAGGGGCATTAGGTTAAGGGCACATCCAAGCGAGAGGAAAAAAATGTATAAGTATAAACAAATTATACAAACTTTCACTGGCTCCAGTGGATTGGATTTCTTTTTTTATTTAATGGTTTTGAATTGTTTTGTTTAGATATATTTAACCATTATGATATTAATAATACAATTACCATAATAAAATACTTTTGTTAAATTATAGTTAAACATGTTAACATATTGCAATGGCAAATTTGCTCGGTAATTAGTTGCATTATTGCAACAGAATGGGACTAATTTGAGGGAATTTAACACAGCTCCTTATATTTCAAACCTTCACCACAAAATAGAATTCCATTTTGTTTTGTTTAGGAAGACACATGACCAACACTTTTGTTCCCACTGTGTTGTAGTTTGCAGTTCTTTATAGCTAGATCTGTAGTTTTCTTATTATCATGTTTAAACACAGAGAACGAGCCAAGGGGAACAAATTGCCCTTCTCTTTAAAACACTGAAAGCGTCAGTATTGTACACTGAAAGGCAAGGCTGCCGTAATTCTAAGGTATCTGTCAGCAGGAGAGATCACTTTTCACTGCTGTGACAAAAGGAGAAGGAGGAGGAAGGAGGAGTTAGGAGAGGAAATATTGCCAAGGCAGCCAATACGGAGCACACCTCCTCCTGTTCTCCCCCTTTACTCTTTTGAATGGGGCACTCCTCTTCACTTTTCCTCTCTGCCGAGTGGAGTGTCTGTGGAGACAGAGCAGGGAAGTGTGTGTGTGTGAGGAGTGTAGTGGCTGTCTGGACATGTCATAGTTCACTCTGGGAGCCTGATCAAGCGGGTGGACGTGACATTATGTCTAAGATGAGGACCCAGTTTGGAATTTTGCTTTTGTTGGCCCTGTGGGTGGTCCACTCTGATGCTTGGTTCTGGTCCTGGACTGGTACTACAACTTTGCCCCCAACAGTGGACAATGAAGGATCTGGCAGTCCAGCAGGCAGTGGAGAACAACCATCAGAGAATCTTGCAAGAGTTGGAGCAGAGATAATTGATGAAGGACATGGGATCCAAAAAGTTGTGCAGACTTGGGATGAATCCACTGAGGCTCCTCGACTAACCACTGTAACACAACCAGAGAATAAACATACATCAGAAAAGGGAACAGCAAGAATTTCGTCACGCAAACTTAAACCTGGTAATGGCACATCTTCACTAAAGGGTATGGGTTCTGGAGAATCTGCTCATTTAAGGTTTACAGAAAATGTATCAGGACTTGAGTCTGAAATGGCATCAGACACTGGGTCAGGTCTTTGGTCTGACTCTGAATTCAAGTCTGAATCTGGATTAGCAGCAGGACCTGGTAATGGCACATCGTCACTAAAGGTTATGGGTTCTAGAAGATTTGATAGTTTAAGGTTTACGGAAAATGTATCAGGACTTGGATCTGGGCTTGAGTCTGAGTTGACATCAAACACTGAGTCAGGTCCTTGGTCTGGCTCTGAGTCTAGATTTGGAACAGGATCTGACTTTGAAACACAGGGCTTTTCTGAGAAAAACCAACAAGGAGAAGTCATGTCCACTGATGTTAGGGGGTTAGATAGTGGTAGTGTATTGTCCCAAACAAATGAGCTAAAATTTAATTTTGACAACTCCACCCCAGTAGATTTAGTAATCCCAATTGTAGACAACAACTCAGGCACTACCCAGCTAACTAAGGAACTTGTGGAAGTTACTCAGTTACCAGCTGGTGAATCAATACCTAAACAGGAACCTTTACCTAACCAAGTGTTACATACTACACAAGCTTCATTTGCTAGCCAGGCACTTTCTACAACCCAAGCACCAACTAATACCCAAAAAATATTCATTACCAAACCACAAACAGCTAGAAAGAGATCAGACACTACCTTAATACCTATAGCTGAAGAATTTCAAGTGCTTAGTCAAACTTCAGCAACTAGCCAGAAAGAAGTGACTAGCCAAATGGGTCACATCTTAGATGCTAGTCAAACATCAGTCAGTGAGCAAAAGCCTAGCCAAGCAACCTTAATTAACCAGACAGCTGTAGGTAGATGGTCAGCTGAAAGCCACACAGAAGAAGCTAAATTAGCACCAGCCGTAGAAGGCTCACAATGCTTGTTGCTAGATACTGCTCTTCCTTTTTGCTCCTCCATGGTTGGGGAACAGTTTGTAGTACCCAATTACCTCAACCAGAGCAGTGTAGAGGAAGTCCAGGTACTGCTTAACGAATGGGCATGGCTGTTGAGGTCACATTGCCACTATAGTTTGGAGTCGTTTTTCTGCCTTCTCTTGGTACCAAAGTGTGGCCCTCCGGTTCCACCGCCGGTGTTGCCTTGCCGGAGTTTCTGCGAAGTCTTGCGGGACAGTTGCTGGACACTCCTGGATGAGGGACGCCTCCCTGTGGAGTGCCACACTCTACCAGACAAGGAGGATGATGGGTATCAGTGCTTGTCAGTTAGTAACCAGAAAGGTAAACACTGGTTCAAATAAATCCTTGTTTTGGGATTCATTTTGAACCAGTTTTCAATATCCCTACTCCCCAGTTTGTCTGCTGTTACCACCCACTGCTCAATACCCACCCAAAACTTGACATATATCCCTGTCAGCACAGTCAAAGGCATTAACAGTGTATTTGTTTCTCTGCACAGCAAAATCATAAAGAAAAATAAGCATGCTTAAAGTTTGTTAGTCCTGTTATTAAAAGGAAGTTCTGGCTACAGCCTAACAAGCATGGTGCCAGCACTCCTTACAGTGTTGCATGTATGTGTTTCCCTTGTCCCTTGGATCGCATGTGACTTACTCCTTGAAGGTCATTATAACACACACACACACAC
>NW_023340095.1:5068840-5094852 GCF_004916995.1 Morone saxatilis | reverse complement strand
CACACACACACACACATACATCTACATGCACACATGCATTTCAGTGCAGTTTGTGGTTGTATATACATTCTGTCTATCCTATCCTGAAATACAATCATTGCATCCACCGATATACAGTGATGATCTGTTTCCAGCAATATTCATTACATAATTATAAGGAATAGAGTAGAAATTTAATAGAATTTCCTTTCAGCCTTAACCATGGTTGTTTTATGTTTGTTTTGTTTTTGTAATACTGAAGAAATTGTCTCTTTTTATTAGCCTTAACACATTTGAAAGACGGAGGCTGGTATTCTGCAAACAATTTGTGCATGAAATACTGTACATAATTTGGCATGTAGAATTGCATGTCTCTTTTGAGAGTAAGTGGCTTGCAAGCAGCTTGATTTGCATTTGTCTGTCCACAAATGGACAGATTATCTTGTCATGCATGGGAAGCAGTCATGTTTGCATCAATGGTTTTCAGTGGAATGTCAATTTATTAACTGTGCTAGGCAAGCATTTATGGCAGCTGGAAAGTTTAGTCACTTTACATAGGTAACATTTTAACAGGTGGAAATTTGAAGGTAAAAGAGATGAATCACCACTCGAGGCTCTTGTTTTTATCTGATCTGGAGTGACGTGCATAATCTAGGTTGTTAATTCAGTTAAGCGGCTAAAGAACTCTTAGATCTCATGTCCTTTTAATAACTGTGTCAAACTGCATTTAGATTCAGTGAATAAGTTATGCCAAATACCAGAGCACTTGATTTGTTGTTTCAAAGGAATCTTTCAAACAACAAATCAATGTTGTACAAGGTTTATAAATTTCACTAAGGTTATACAAATTCTAGTTAACTACTAATACTTGGTTGATTATATAATCCTAAAAATAGCACCACTGTATGTTTGAATATCTGCTCCAGGACTACCAAGTACAGTGTTTACCCTTAAAAAAAAAATGTGGAGAAAATGACTCTGATATTTATGGTTACAAGTGAGGGATGATTTATGTGAGAATCCGCCCTCAGTGGATACAGAATTATTAAACAGTCTAATATGGGAAAGTCTGTTTCTGTGAGCAAGTTGCACCTCAAATTATAAAGTGGGCTACTGTTCTGCCCTCCACCCTCAGTCCATATCACTGGGAGTTCAAGACTGTCCTTTTACAGCTTCACTATCTTTCTGACAGCTTGCTTCATTGAGAGACATGAGTGGACAAGATGTCTCTGGTTCCAGGACTGTTGACACATCCAGGTCCAAATAGCTTTGTATTTGTTTAAATTGTTTTAATTTTCTATGTGCTGGTGTGCAAGGTAATGGTGTTGGCTTCTACATCAGGGGGGTTAGGGCAAGGGTTATGATTAATTTGTTAATGCTTCATAAATGATACACAGGTGTAGTGTTAACTACAGGCCCTTCCAACATGGCTCCACATTTCAATTATTTGATTCAAGTGTTAAGTAAAGTGATTTACTGTCTTTGGAAAATCTCCAAATAGATGTAATGGCCACTAGACTTAGCAGTCCTGGCATTGCAAAAAGACTTACGTATGATTTTGTTGCCATCTTTACACTCCAAGGACAGTTTTTATAGGCTCTCCAGCTCACCACCAACACATGTGTGTTGGGTATCGCTTGCTAGAGTAGCCTCAAGGTATCACTGAAGTGCTTTCAATCACTGTAAATCATTCATGGATAGACAGAAAAACATAGTAGTCAAGAAGACCATCTGGTATCACTCATTCAAACTCAGTGATCTTAAAAATCTACCCATGGATACTGCTTCTTATAGTGACTGCTGAGGTGGAACCCTAAGGCTGAATAGATTTTATGTAACACATTTTTTGCTATTGAGTTATTACTGTCCATGTGAGGTCTCTTTGCCCCTAAATTCTGAAAATGACTGATAAACTTCAGAGTTAGTTAAATGTTGCTAATTGAGCATTATAACCGCACATGGTTTCGGTTAACAAAAAAATGCTTAATGTGCCTATGCCAGTAACTACAGCAGCCAGTGGTCATACTGATTTTATGGTAGAAGTGGTTAACAGATTGGTGGGCTTTGGCTTCAAGCTGAATGAGGTCACACATAAATGGCCAAGATAATGTGTTACAAAGCTCTGAAAATGTGTGCCCTAAAGTTTAAAGTGCCTTATTTTCCAGTTTATCAGCCCAATAACTCCATCCTGGGCTGTTTCCTACCACCTCTACCCACTTGCAAGTCCTTTGACTGCTGAAATTCACTGATCAGAACCCCTACTATGCAGTGTCTGGGAACCTTAAGATGTTCTCTTAAGCAGCTCTTTTAGCTTGATGTGTGGGAGGAGGGCACTCATATTTGGGCCTTAATAGAGCCCCACTCCTACATCATTTAACTATGACCTGTCATTTAAGAATGTCTCATGATATACTTAGCCACATCTTTTGAGTTGGTATTTCAGATGAAATTTAAGTGGGCCATCGGCATGGGGAAAGAAACACAATGGAACAGTGTATATACTAACATGTATTCATATGTAGCTTAAATATGTGTGCATGTGGGGTATTACTGTGGGAAGACTGCGGAGATATCTGTTTATGCATGGAAACTTTATAAGAAATCTGTCAGATGTGATCTTTTTACCACAGGGGGGCTACCTCTGTAGTAAGAAAGGATTGTTAGGGCACAATAGCCCTTTTAATGATGTTTTCCATGGTTACCAGTCTCCTGCTTGAAAGATGAGCAGTCATTCATATCAGGGTCTAGAGGTCAGCTCCAATTTATTTCAGTTTGTTCTTGACGGTTAAACTCTATCTTGTATGGGAAACTCCATTAGTCATTATCGGTTTAGGCTGTTTAATTGGAGTTAAATGTAATCCTGTCCCTGGCCACCTTTTGTGGTGGTCTAAAAACATGAAATGTTTGTTTTCCTGTTAAGGTATTGCTGTTCTTTTGTCGGTATCTGTATGTCTGTGTACATTAAGTCTGTGTTTTGTGCCGTGTACACCCTTTTGGTGGTCTGACACTGATTTGTAGCACCATGGTTCCAGTGAGCCGAGATTGATATTGTATCTCATGACAGGAAGGCCCATAGCTGGCACTAGTTCTTCAGCGTGCTGCTTGCCAGGGAATCATTTTGAGTTGGCTCTCAGGGGGGTTCCAATTATGGGCACAGTGTAGTCCAACTTCTTTGCTGCCAGAAACTCATTGCCCCCTCTGGTTTGTGTTGCATTAGTAAAAAACAAGAACTGATGAGGCAAAACACATTAATGGAGCACAGGGATGTCTTGAGCTGGATAATAGCCCAAAGTTTTGTTTCTAAAGGAGAGCCATGCTGTCTCAGCATTATGAATGAGCTCTAAACCTATTTAGAAGCTTTTCCACTGTGCCTGTGAATATCATACATACTATATTCTTCCCAAGCTTACAAAAGGCTGTGAAGCTAGCAGTATGTGGCAAGGGGTTTGTTTACACCCTGCATGTTGCCTTAAAAGTTTGTCACCTACAGGTAGAGAACTTAAACAGTATCATATTACTCCTTCCCCAAAGAGTGAAGTGCAGAGCTTGTGGTAGACCAATCTTCCTTTTTGTGGTTTCCGAATTACAGCTCAGTCTTCAGGGCGAACCAACATGAAATATCCTTCCTGGTCTATGATGTGGTTTTTTGTTTGATATCTTTTTCCGAGCATTCTGCATCATCAGGTTCACAGAATGTCTTTTGCAGAAAGAAAGTAAAATGTATTCATGGTCTATACCTTGATATTCAAAACATCCTGTGTTCATTTGGCGGCTTCATGGGCGGCTGTGGCGCAGAGGCAGAGCAGGTCCTCCCCTAATCAGAAGGTTGTTGGTTCGATCCCCGGCTCCTGGTGCCACATGTCGAAGTATCCTTGAGCAAAGATACTGGAACCCCCGCATTGCTCGGCCTATTGGCAATGGCCATCCCGGTGAAAGTGGAATGTGTAATGATTGCAATTAGTTTCTGTTTGATGGGCCCTTTGCCAAATCGCCTGGGTGTGTATATGTTGTGGAAGAGGATGAATGTGGTGCCACGGTAAGTGTAAAAAGCGGCTTTGAAGTGGTCGGAAAGAACTAGAAAAGGCGCGTATAACAAATACAGGTCCATTTAACATCCATTTTTGGTTCTCAGTTTTGTGACTAGACATTACATGTCTTACATTACATCAGACAAGAAAAAAAAAATAGACATGTATATGCCTCTATAGGCATGATGATGATGGTAATGATATGACATTATACGCTTAATGAATAACTTTCTTTAACCATGTAACTAGCCAGACATGAAACCACAAGATCAAACAGGGTTCAAATAAGCAGAAAGCAAACACAACTACCATATCATGACCTAATTGACTTCACATTTATTTATATTGGCTGTCAAGCCTTACAGACATAGCTTATGATTGCATAGTAATTTTCATGTCTCCAGAGGGGAACTCTGACACTCCAAACACAGGTCAGATCACTGATGAGCTCCTTTGCAGAGTGAGAGAGAGAGCATTGTCCTAGTCAGCAGGCCTCAAGGGATGTTTTAAATGGTGATGGAACATAGTCAGAGAAACAAAGTTTTCTGGGACTGTCCAGATGTTCAAATGTTTTCCCATGGATTATACATGATCCTTTACTTCCAAAAGCTGTATATACAGTCTGAAACTGTATATATAGCTTTATCAACAGGGTATCACAAACTCTGGTACCCCATCCTGGAATGTAAGGAAATCTAAAAGTGCAGCGTTCATGGTCAGTAAGCGACCTTCTCGACAAGACAAACTAGCACCATAAATCCAGCGCCGCTCCATTCATCAACAGACCTTTTTATGCCCAATTGGCCTTGAAGCTGTCATTGGTTAACAAAAGCTATTTGGAAAACCTGAATTGAGATTGCACTTAAAATGCTAATGGTGAACCTTTTGTATACCCAAACATTTTTGATCTCTGAGAAGGAATGACCGGTTGGCCCTTTGCTGACATTGCAGGCACATTAAACAGGCTTCAGCAAAAGCATTCCTTTGCAGGCCTAAAGCTGGTCAAAACTTTTAATCTGCTTTACATCCGGCAATGAAATTGTCTGTATTTACATTTCCAAGGTTTCTTTTTTCTTAACGTGGCACAATTACATCATGGTACTTTTTTTAGAAATGTAGTAACAGCATTCAGTGTTTGATCACCCTCTGGTTCACACGGATGTTTTTTCTTTTTGGTAAATTCTGAACATAGTCCAAAAGAGTGCACATCTGGTTGGCATGAATGATGACTAATAGGTAAGATGTTTTACTAATGAGGGGTTTGGGAAGCTTGGAACATGAGTGCACGTGTGAGGATGTCTGCTGTTCATTTGGCAGATGCATAAGAAAATCAGATGTTTGAATTATGGGAGTAAGAGATGGTCATACATGCTGCGTGCTGACAGACAATCAGGCTCTGTTTGAGAGATGTGCCTCACATTCCAACTTATTATAGACCTTGAAGTTTAATCTTCACACAAATCAAATATTTTTTATGACCAGCTGTTACTTATGCTGAACAAATTGCATGTTTCAAATTCTTCTCATTGCTCTTAGAAAAGCCTAAAAATAAAATCTATATATATATATAAATAAGCTATATATATATGCAGGTAATAAAAACATTGTCATCCAAATCATTCTCATTAGATTTCACTACCAAAAGAGTAACAATACATGCTCAGTTATGCTTTCTGCTTTAAAGATGGCTCACGTCAGCTTGAGTACACGTAACAGGAGGATTACAAATTAAAATGGTGTGCCTTCCCATATGATGGATTTCACCACTAAATTACTACAGTTTTTTCTAAAGTTCTGCCTTTTTCAACCCTACTCTGGTAGAAATCGTGCTCTAAGTGGGAGCCAGGTTCAGACATGCGAGCACAGGCCCACTGAAGAGAGACCCTTGAGGTTTCTCATTCTGATATTATCAGAGTAAACATCTGGTTGGCCTGGTGCAAACGACGCTTTATTGTTAACTGCCATCCTTGAGGGAAGGATGCGCAGTCTACCTAAGATGTTCTGAACCTTGGAATTTAGGTAGAACATAGCTGTTTTTTTAAGGTCTTGTTTCTTTCAGGATCTCTCAGGTTCTTAGGATTGTTTGTCTCAGCATTTTTTGCAACATTTGTAGTATCTTTTGTATGTAGATATTAATACATAATTAACATTAATATAGTTATCCACCTATTGACTCCTTTTAGGACTGGCTTTAGATTTATGCATGCTATATGTTATGTATGTTATGTGTACAGCTAACTAAGGACATCTAGTAGAAGACTTTTACATTTGCATCACTCATCTAAAGGTTTCCAGATTTGGTTGGTATTTCTGGCACATCTTGAATTAAGTACCTATTAAAGCAGATACATAATAAGTACATATTATAATTACAATCTGTTTAGTGATAAAACTTCCTAAGAATTCTCTCTCTGATTGGTGCAGAGGGGAACTGCATAATTGATACTGGAAAGTATTTTTATTGCAGTCCTGTTACAGCTTGACTGAGTTGTCTGTTAACTCAGACTCTAATGAAAGCCTCTTTAGTTCTCAGACAGATATCCAGAATATTCAGACTTGTGTTTATGGTTGTACAACAGAAAGCAGGACCTCGGGTTCAGCTAAACACCTCGTGTGTTTAAGCTCTCAACAAAGCCAACTGCAGACCCCACTGATCTCCTCGCACTCAGGGCAGTGGGGAGGCTTTGAACCGAGCAATAGAGCTTGCACATTAGTCACCAGGTGGTAAACCAAAGCATTTCTTCAAAGCACCAGAAACTACAAACTAAGTCTTCTCCCAAAACAGTTATTTTTCTTTTTAACGCAAAGACACTTTTATTTTTGACCAAAGCAAAAAGGTTTAGTTTCAGTTGTGATGCTAGTGTCTCTACCATGTCTGTGAATGAATACACATAGCTCTTTGTGCTCGTTGTATTTCCTAAATGCCCCGATTATTATGCACTGACCTCGCCAGAGTCACCCAGGGTGATGGGAGAGAGAGCAAAGATATGCAGGAGGCCCAGCTGTTGGTCCCTGAGTGCCCTGCAGCAGTGACATTTAGCAGATGTCACACGAACCTGTGGAGCTTTTCGCATTTTTTGTGTATCTTCGGGAATGTGATGCATAGATATCCGTAGTTATACTATTCTGGGCATAGTAGATCGATCAGTGGTCAAAAGTAGAGACAATTTCAAAGTTTTGAAATGCATATCATTTACCATTTGAATAATTTAGGTCTGTTGATGTGATTTTCTGCAGTAGAGTTTTGCAGGAAACCCATCAAGTGGCTACAGCTTCACATGTTTTCATCTTGATTTTAGCTCTCCTGAAACTTTGGAGCAGACCTCTGTAACACTACATGAAATGATGATCCTTAAATCTCTCAACACACATCTTGGACTGCATCTACTGGACTGTGCCTTTACATCTCCCTTTAGTTTAATTTAGGAGGTAGAAGTTTCCTTGCAGTGCCTGCTAAAGTGATTTTCTTTTCTTGGTCTCAAAGGGCCTATCCTTTGCCTTTTTTGGGGATGGCGATCTTTTCTGTATTTCGGTCTAGATGTTGTAAAAATGGTTTATTTATTTATGGTCCCCTGAGCAGAGTCGCTGTACCAGTGCCTCTCAAAAAAGCTTACAGCTTGGTTGGAGGCATTTGTGGTAACATTTTATGAACTGTGTTGATGCTTTTTACATTACTTTTGAAAGAGAAAAAAATCATTGACCAATTATGCTGTTGATTTTGGTTTTGTTCTAGCACAACGATAACCTATGCAAGTAACAGTTGTTGTTCCTGCATCCATTCACTTTAAGTCAACCCCCAGCAGCCTAATACAGCCTGGTCTAACATTATACCTTGCCATGCAGCCCTCCCTTCTAACCTCCAATATATTTCATGTGCATTGTGGCCTCACATCCTTTTTCTCTCCCCCTCTAGAAGACAATGGAGTCTCCCTGCTACAGCTGATTGGGGATCCTCCTCCAAACGAGATCACCCGGGTCTATGGGCCCGACCTCAGTCCTGGATATGTTTTTGGCCCCGATGCCAACACAGGCCAGCTGGCCCGTGCCCACCTGCCAAGCCCATTCTACCGAGACTTTTCCCTCATCTTCAACCTGAAACCCACCTCTAACAAGGGAGGTGTCATCTTCTCCATCACAGATGCCTCACAGAAGATCATGTATGTGGGTGTTAAACTGTCAGATGTGCAGGGCGGCAAGCAGAATGTCATCCTGTATTACACAGAACCCGACTCACAGCAGTCGTATGAGGCGGCCAGGTTCCTTGTGCCCTCCATGAGGGATGTCTGGACTAGTTTTGCCATCGCTGTGAGGGATGACAAGGTGATGTTCTACCTCAACTGTGACACAGACCCTCAGGTGATGCGCATTGAGAGATCCCCGGATGAGATGGAGCTGGAGGCCGGTGCTGGGGTCTTTGTCGGGCAAGCTGGAGGAGCTGATTCTGAAAAGTTTCTGGTGCGTACACACTCTTCTCTGTTTCAGACCAAACAATATTGAGGCACATAAATCAGAAAATGTAACGATTTATAAAGATATACTGTATTTATTTCAAAAGCATTCACAGTAGATAAAGAAATTATTTGAAGAGCCTCTGCTCTGAATAAATTAAACTAGTTCTTGTGTTGGAGAAGAGCTGCTCATCTAACATTCCCCAACTACTTCTCTCTAAAACCAACAAACTGTGATGAGACTCTTGCCGCAGGAAGATTTGGAGAAGTGCAGTATAGTGTTTTGGTTTCCCATAGTCATGTGAAACATCTTGGCTGAATAAGTCTCATATGATTTGATTGCTCAAATTGGCCTACTCTAAACCACAACATAAATGTCTACATCACCTTGCAGTCTTCTTGGGAGTAGTCTGCAAATAATTGGAAGCCCTCACAGTTGGGATGTAATTAACTTCAGTCATTTGACTGCTGTAAATCCAGGCAGTTGACCGCAACAACTGTTGACCTTAGCTGTTAAAGGGTTATAGTAGTTCGCCCATGGCTACCTGCATGGAGAAAACATGCAACAGCAGGCGTACTGTCAGTGAGCATTGTTCATCCTGCTTCTGTGCAACTAATTATTTTAAAAGATAGGCCAAGAGCTGTAGGTACAGTCCAGCTTTTTTTTTTTTGCACAAATCAAAATAAAAAACTGCATTTGTAAAAGCATTTTAAGACACTGTATTGCTTTGTTGCAATCAGTAATGACTGTTTGTGTTTTATGTCCTCATTAATCACCTTTAGAATCTGGGAAGAAAAATGACTATTTGGACTCAAGTAATAGTTTGACAATAATAATCCCAGATATAAATCACTAATTTATTTTAATGTGACACCTGAAAATACAACCCAGGTTTTTTGGGTTGGGAAGACATCTTTACTGTATGCTAATATTTTTTCATATCAGAAAATAAGATATTGAAGAGACGTTACTGTGTCATGGAAGTGATTCAGTTACTATAGATTTAGTGGCCATTTCTACAGTAGAAATACACAACCTCCCTGATGACCTTGTTGTCTTTCTCCGTTTGAGTTACTCTTTAACTTGGCAGTGATGCTTTACTTTGCTGTTTTCACTGTTCAGTGTTGCCAAGTATGGAGTCTTGCTGCTTATGGACATGAATACCCTCCCTGTTCTGTTAATAATACTGAATTGAGGTCATGAAGCCACCCAAGCAGAAGCACCTTTGACTAACTTACATACAAGCCCAAAAAAGGTGGATATTCGTCCCATCCACAGCTAACAAGTATCTTTTAATAACATTGATTATATTGTTAAATAATACAGAAAGAAATATTTACACTTCCTCTAATGTGCAATAACGTTTTGAGTGTTTCCTCAGCTCATCTCTCGCTCCCTCTCAGCTGTAACACTTGTTTGAATCTTTTTTTATTGCTGCGTTTGAAGACAGCTGCTTATTTTGTTGTAAACCACTTTGTAACTCTACAGCACAGTTTAAGTTTTTCTTATGATACAAGCCCATGTAAGTTGTTTCCTTGTGGATGGATATTTTGTCTAAAAAGATCTTTTATAAACTGCTTATTTGGAAAAAGTAACCCAACCCTGTTTCTTCTTTTAGGACTTGTTGACCATGTGCTTTTTGTTGACCCTAGCATGGCCCTAAGCTAGAGGGGTCTTGTGAATTTAATTTCTCTAATCAAATCAAGACTCGGCAAGCTTCTTATGCATCTAAATATTTACACTATGTATTTATAAAATAAGCAGTCCATTTTGAAATAGGATTTGTTTAGCAGATGTCTCTTTTTCTCATTATCCATCATTAGTAAGGATGTACTGCAGTGACAGTTTAGACCTTTTCATGCATAGGATCTACAATTTATTGTGAAGATCTAAGGCAATTTGCAATTTGAAAAAGACCATCCCATGTCAACTAAACATTGTACAAGTAAGTACAAGAAAGTACATCAGTCGAACCGTTAAAAGCCCGTGTAAAGACAGAGTTTAAATGCCGAAGAGCCTTCACTATTTATCTTCAAAGCTCTCTTAAAAAATCCATTAAACTTTTCTCTCAGGACATAAATATGTCCCGAAGAGCCAACTTCAAATAGCTAATGGCCCTTTGATAGCCAGTCAGATAGCATTCATGCTATCTGTGTGAGTATCCTGTGTGGAAACATGTGTCAGATCGTGTGCGTGGGACAGAGATAGTGGCACTTCACAGGCGCGGGCTAAAATCGGAGACATCAATGGCCCCTCTGATTTTTGCGGAAAGGGGGAATTCCCTGCAAGAATATCACCAAAAAACTTTTAACAGCAAGTTCAGAGATCAGCATCTGCATTTGTATGTTGAAAGTAAGACATATTGTGTGTGCATGTGTGTGTAAACATCAGAACAATGTGTCTTTGTTTGACCACAGGGGGTAATCAGTGAGCTGAGGGTGGTGGGAGACCCCCGTGCTGCTGAGAGGCACTGTGAAGAAGAAGGAGATGACTCAGATGTGGTGAGTGACAACTAATCACATTTTAAAGATAACTGACTACATGTGACTGAGATTTTGTGCTATGACTGCAGGACATGGCGATTTATTCCAGCATGTTGTATCACTTATTACCAATAGTAAATCTGTAACAGATACGATTCTGCTGACCCTGACCACCCACACACAAACACAGGTGCCTTGCTGCAGCCCACCAGCAGCCTTTAATGTTATTTAGTAAAACATTGGCCCTTTGCAGCTGTTCTGCCTGCTGACAACACCAAATCCTCGTACTTACTGACAGAATAATGTTGAAGATTTTACCGCTCGTTGTCATCAGATCTTTTAGATGTTGCTTGGATTAGATGGGAAATCACATACCATGTGGAAATGACAGGTTTCTGATTCCAGGATGTGTCTTTTATCTCAAATGATAACCTCACACACAGCTGTTTTCCTGGATAGAGGACACATACAACATATTGAATTACCAACAAGCTTTGAAGTATGAGACCTACTTACCGTGTTGTATATTGTCTGATAAAACACATATAGCAGCATTTGACTTCATGACATAAGCACTAAGACTTAGAGTACTGACAGTTTAGAGAGTATTAGATTACACCTTAATTTAACAAGGTAAAAGGCTCATTGAGATTAAAATATCTGTTTCAAGAGAGAACTGGCAAAGAAGGTGGCTTAGAAAACACATTCGCAGAAATAAAGACGATACAGACAACTAAAGTAGGCCAATAATACTACCACACTGACCACAAATAGCATATAAAACACTGCCATAAATTGCTTAATTCCTTTATAGATGACTAAGAATATATGTAGAGTTCATGACACACACGATACAAGGACAACACACACAGTTAAAACAACGTGATTCAATGCACTGAATAAAACAAACGTAATTCAATTTAAAATGTATGATTGGTCTCCTCAGGCTTCAGGTGAAGGTAGTGGTGATGAGGAAACCAGACCCCCAAAACCACCCGCCGAGAAACACAGATGGACGGTATGTAACTTCTGTTTGTTATTGAGCTCTTTAACTTATTACAGAGATTTGACAATATTCATCTGCTGTTGTTGTTTGTTTCTCCTCATTTTAATGATTTATTGATAATGGTACTATTCCTTCCAGTTATTGTGCTGCCCTTATTCTTCCTGATACATTATATTGGCGGTACAGTGGTTCAGTGGTTAGCAATGTCGCCTCACAGCAAGAAGGCCCTGGGTTGAATCCTGGCTGGGGTAGGGCCTTCCTGTGTGGTGTTGGCATGTTCTCCCTGTGTTTGCGTGGAATGAAGTTCCCTATGGGATTAATAAAGGGAAATTTATATTATATTGAAACATTATAGGAAATTGCTCTGGAATTAAATAAGTTTGTTGCAAAATGGTACATCAGGAGTGCATAGGAGAGTGAGAAGAAGAATTAATGAAAAATGCTTTGTTCCTTAAGGATTGGAACAGCTGATCATGCCAGACATGTATACCTGGCTGACAAAAACTATTAGCAGCAGACCGTGCCTCTGCAAACTGAGTCATCCTAGTGTTACATACACCACTGATGTCTCAGGTTACTCGGTATAAATGAGTGAATACTCATCCCTCAAGAGAGATTAAAAACTGCTGAGTTGATGTCTGGAAATTGAGCCGCTTCTGTCTTATACATTTGGGGACAAAGACTTTTTACATCGAAAGTTTCCTCTTGTCAGGCTGGAAAGGAAATGACCTTGGAGAGTTAAAACTGGGCCTTTCTAAAGTTTAGAAATTAATATTAAAATCTTTTTTTGAAAATGTATTGCAGTTTTATTTGCTTATAGCTGTCCAAATAGAAAGTAAGGCCAGCAAGAAGAATTGGATGGATGTTAGTTCTTCAGCATAAAGTGCTTAAACCTGGTGTCAGGTGAGGTGTGAGTGTTCTGGATAGTAGCTGTAGACTTAACACTCAGATGAAGGCCTAACCTAACAGATATCATGGAAGGCTGACAGATAAAATATCTTACCCACAATGCACCTGTACATCCACGCTGTTCCATTCACTCATCCCTCTGCTCCCCACTGTCTTTCCCAGTCACCCGTGTAAACTCACAAAATCATTGCGTGTACTTTCGGTGTCTTCCCTCCATCTCTCCTTTTGTCACTCTCTCTATCCCCCCGTCCTGTCTCCTCTCTCTGTTTCCTGTCTCCTCTCACACTCACACACAATCTCCACAGACACCCACTCACATCTTCCCACCCTCAAAGATAGACACGCAGGCTGAAATGCAGCACTACCTCCGCCCTGCACCCCCCCCGACTCTGTGCGTGCATGCACTCCCACTCGCAATTACAGTGGAGAGTTAGAAAAACCAGATGTCAATTTGGACTCGATATGATCCAAGTCAGAGGCCCCCCCCGCCTCAAGGTTTTGTTATTCTGACTGGTTTCTCAATCAGCTGTGTACAGGAACTGACAGAGGTGGAAAGAAAGTTCGGGAAAGAGAAGGGGAGGGCTGGGTCAGGTACCTCAAATCGGAAGTCTTTTCATCATTATTGCCTTATACTCTGCCTTGATGCCCTGCAATGTTTACAAGGGGCTTTTCCATCTGTTCAGTAGGCATTTATTAGCGTCACGTAATATGCAATGTAACGTAAAAGACAACAGCTGGCATCTAATTCCTACCTACCGACGTTTTTCCATCTGATCTCTGAAAAAGTCGAAACCTACACTCTGCACAATTGTCCAACCAGTGCAATTAAGGCAAGTCTTGGCAGAGGCAAGTTAGAGAGGGAGAGTTGTATAAGTGTAACTTTCCATTTTGTCATCCTGGAATTCATGGTGATAGATGGCAGAGAGAGTCGCTCAGTGTCCCCTACAGCGTGAAGCCCAAAGAGGAAATGTTTCAGGAGAATAATTCTAACTGGATGTGATGGAAATGATTGTTTCAGATAGATTACAGCCACTTAGTTGTTATTAGAAATTGTCTGTAATGTCCATCATGTTAAGAAAGACCTAAAAATCAATTGAAATGATATTTTCTCAGATTAATGAAGGAAAAAACAAAAACTTTTGTAAATTCTTTAGTTTGAAGAATGTTATGGATTTGACTTGGACTTTCGACTTGAGGGCAATAAGCTGAGGAGATGTGACTCAGTGACCCATATAGAGACTCATATATATTAAAAACTGATCCACTGAATGTAGTTGTGCCTTTTGGAGCTATGCCAAAATGTCATAAATAATTATGAACATAACCAGGATGTTTGAACCTTTCCATAATCTAATGCACACTTTCAGTTGCAACTGCTTGCACCAGAATAAAATTGGGATTAAAAAAATTTAACATTTAATTACAAAATGAATTTGTCTATACACATAAATGAGTAGCTCAATAGTCTGACCTCCTCTCCAGCACATCGCCCTGTTGGAGGGAGCGACTGCCAATGTGAGGAATTTGCAATAACAATATCTAATTAAATTCTGTGTAAATGCTCCTGCAGCTTCATGATTAATGCTGCTAATTAACTGCTGAAAAGACACATTAGAATCACTGCAACACACATGTCACTTGCCCGTAATGGTTCATGCGTCTTGTAAACACAGCCATGACGCTGCACATCATAATGTCAGAGTGCAATCCAATAAAATTGATTTGAACCGAGCTAAATGACATTTGGCTCATGACACGAGCCTGTGAGCCCGTCACTCGATCTAAGATAATCTTGTGATGTTATTCACAAATGACCAGATTCTGATTTTCTATCATCTATAAATCTGTATCCATCTGCCATTTAAAATTAAAAATCATAAAATTATAAAATCCCTGTGTCGGGTACAGAGCAGACAGAGTACTACATTATACTGTAAAAGTATTTATACACTATAAAAAAAAAAAATGTGTCTTAATATTTTAAAGCAATGGTCACTCTTATAATTAAGTTAAGTGAACTAGTACTGAATAGTTTGAGTGAACATATTTCCTTCTTTGTATGATTTGGTTGAAAAATGTCTCTTTAAAAATACTTTGTAATCTATTAGATTGCTCTTTAGGTTTGTAGTTCCACTTGTAAAACATTCTGCTGAGATTACCTAATACTCTACTTGATTATTTTATTTATTTATGGTCCTGGGAAAATGCTGTTAAGACTCCATTGCATCTTCACTTTGCAAAAGTGGTGGTAAAGGAGCCTTCAGAAAAATTTGTTTTTCAAAACCTGATTCCACTTTATTATCAGATAAAGTGAGAGTCTAATCATGGTTAGTTGCAGACTGTTTTTCTTCCATCCTTAGGCCAACCACAAAGAAGGGCATGCACTGAAAAAAACCACCCTTTTTTTCTGCTGCAGAGGTGGAATACGTTCATTGCCGAGGGAGATGCATACCTGCTCTTAGATTTAGGGGGTTGTGTGGTTCAAATCCATCAACACTATGTTCTAAAGATCGGAGCCTCCCACCCGTCATCCCCGGCTATGATGGATAGGTAAAGGAGTGAACAAGCAGGGTATTCTTTATCGCATTAATACATATATCAGCTTAGAAGAGTCAATAGTGGTCTGGCCAAATTCTTAGCATAGCCAGTGCCGTGCAACACGGGGGAGAATAGTTTCCCAGAAAGGAAGCTGGTTAATCATCAACACTGCCTTCAATTGCTCCTTCAGCTGCCCCCTCCCCTACATTCTTTATCCCACTCCTCGCTTGAATTCCACAGGTGACAATTCGAGGTGTGTCACCGGTGAAGAATGAGCTACAGACAGGGGGGTGGTATTTGTATTATTCCCTCCCCCTCTCTCCTTTTTACCCAAAGGCAGTTTGGGAGCAGAAGTGACCCCACTTCCCCCAACCTTCAGTTACTCCTGTTGCTTTTGTCAGTCCTGCTGTGTTTGTTAGTGATTGGAGATTGTTGGCAGACTGGAGGCTGACCTGTCTTACCTTTGTCTCCAAAACTATTTACACTGTAGGGTAACAAACGTGTTCTAAAACGACAGCTCAAGAAGGGAAGAATAATTGAGCAGAAATTTGATGAGGGAGTACACACACAAACACCACATCCTTCTCTAAATTCAGCCCCTTTTATTTGATCATGTAGTTTTACAAGGTTGGCTGCAGGTAAATTGGGTTTTAGAGTTGCAGCTATAAAATGTTGTACACATACACAAATGCACACAAATTGATACCCAGAAAGGTTGGTGTATGTCGTTTGTGTTGTCAACAAGCTCAGTTATTGCGCGCTCGGTGTCGCTGTAACTCTGGGTATTGACATTTTGCAACTGGGGCCGTGTTCCCAGAGCCTTAATGTTCACATAAGGAGGAGTTTTGCAATAGGGCCCAGGCATGAGATGTCTGACAGTGATTAGCATATAAACTGTAATTACTGCGAACAGTAACAATTTGCCAAAAGAAAAAAAAAAAAAGAGTATACATGTTGACTCAATCACCTTTTAAAAGAAACATGAATTGTTTTTGTTAGGATTGTTTAGGATTAACATTAACAAGCCTGACTTTCCCCCCATGCACTGACATGTTTCTAACAATGTTTTCAGGGCTCTTCAATGTAGGGGGGAAACCAGTTGAAACTGAGCCATAAGTAGGCTCAGTGCGGCTTCCAGTAAATGTCACTCATTGCCCTTTTTAAATATGCATCTCTCTGTTGCATGTTATTTTTCTGCAGACTACCACTCCATCTTCCCGGCCCATTCAGCAGCCACCACTGACCAGGAAAGAGGAGGTGTCAGTTACAAGACAAACAGGTGAGTTTATCTGGACACAGTTAAATATCACTCACAGTCCTTAAGTTAGACTGTTGTGCTAGCAGAGAGATATCAACACTAACTTGAGATGGAATATTGGTTGTGTTTCTGTATTATTTTTGAACTGGACAGAAGTTGGAGTTTTGTCAGTCAAAACGTTTAGCGTAATTTTTTTTTTTACACAAGCCCTCTTCAGAGTGTTATTACAGATGCTTTTGGATCTGCCCCTTGCTGTTTTGCAAATATACCTGTCTTCCATAAATTTATAATTTTACTTTCAAAGATGGAAAATAGATGTTGTACTTCCACATGCTGAATGGTCTGGAATGCGTATGACCGCGCATGGAGCTGCTGAGTTCAGATTCCTTGAATGCATGGCTGAGCTGGCTACAAAGGGATTCACTGACAAATGTCTCCATCTAGTGGACATAAAGATGAATGCAGTGTAAGGGTTGGAAGTTGTGATGAGCACTGAAGTGTCAGTGTAGGTGTTTCTTTGTAAATTACTTTAAAATTAATAATTGTCACTGCAGGAACATTAAAGATTAATGTTCAGGGATAAAGATGACTTAATAACTGGTGTCATGTAAAATGAAAAACCTCAAAGCCACTGTGTAAGCTTGAAAAAAATCTTACTTTGGCACCATCTGTTGGTCGTGAAATGAATTACACATATCAAAAATAAGTAGGTCTCTATTTGATATTTTGAAGCACAATGTTTTCTGCAAAACAAAGTCTACAAACATATTGAATGGACAATATTAAATTTTCTGTGAACCTGACTTTAATAAAGCATCAACACTAATGCTAAATACAAAGATGTACGTCTCTGATGGATCACTGATGGAGGGGTTCATGACAGAGAAAAGTTATTGTCTCATAGCAAAAAAAACTATTTTTAGCACTGTATCTTCAAAAACTGACTTTCACCATGAAAACTTATGAAACTGGGATGAAGACTGGAAAAAGGTCTCTGCACACCTACTATACTGTATTTTTAGAATGTGCAGTGCTTGCATCAATTGTAAGGCAAACCACAGCATCTTGTTGGGGGTGTCAAAGTGGATAAAATTGATGACTTTTTATGATTACTTGCAGTTACAGAGCTTGAGATTGAACTCAATTAAACATAGGGTGTAAATCAGTGTATGTTAGGCACCTGTAAATCACAATATATTCAGTCTTCTGTTGCTACTGTATCTAGATTTAACTTGAGATGGTTTTCTGAATTGTGGCTTGTTACTAGTGATTACAATAAAGAAAAAACATACTTTTAAAATAAATTATAAAGTCCCCTTGTTGATCGTACTCAAAACAGTAGCCCTTCCAGACTCAAGAAAAAGCAATCATAAGTGAATGGACCAAAACAAAGGAGCTTACCTCATGTCCCGGAGCATCCATGTAACTGACTTTGAAATAGTGTTAATCTGAAGACTTCATGTAACACTGTCTTTTGCGTTGTGTTCAGCAAGCGACTCAGAGCACGTTTCAGTTTCTGTGGAGTCCAGACCCGGACTTCCTGGGTCCCCAGGTGGGTCGAGGGGTTAAAAACACAGACGAGCATCCAAATGTCCTGTGTTTGATTTCCTTTTGGTTTTCTGGTCTGACGGCTCATGTGTACTCCTCATGCAGGACCTCACATGGATTTCAAAAGCACACAAGCACAAGCACAAGAATGCATGAATCTGTATACGTTTTGCTTTTGAATTCATGCAGGGTGGTGGATGTGTTATAAGCCAGGGGGGTGGAAAATTGGGCCGTTCAGGCTGTAATCCCCCCAAAAAATATATCCAAAGAGAGAAAAATAGAAGAGCTCAATTGAGAGAGGAAAACAGACACAGTACGAGAGAAAATGGGAGAAAGGATGGGAAAACAATTTTGATAAATCTTCACATAGATTTGTATTGCTTAAAAAAAACAAGGATTGGACAAGCAGGACTAGTATTGCATATTAGCTTGGGCTAGTAATGCTAAGATGTATGGCATCAGTTTTTTTCCGTTGCTAAACTCTCATATTGAAAAAGCTGGCTTGAAGCGGACGTACGTTTCTGTGCATGTCAGCAGTGTTGGAGATGGGCGACTTCTACAAAACTGATGAAGTGGCTTGCATTTCATACAAGCTCCACTGAAACTGACACATTCAGTGGGAAGAGTTTAAGGGCAACTCAACTCACACCAGAACATAAATCTCAGGATGGTAGTGCATGCAGGTGTGGGAAGGTGTATTCAGTTACCTCAGAACCTTCACATGGCCTTTAAATTACAGCCGTGCACACTGGGATTCTTGCTCCATCAAGCAAAAAGTAATTTTCTTTTCCTCTTTTCTCCTCTTCTTTTGGGTGCAGGAAATGTCCTGTTTATTGTTTGGGATATGGGATACAATCATTAATCATTTTTGAAAGGTCTTTTCATGAGGGTATTAATGACTCTGTCCTTTGTCGTTGTTTTCAGGGGCAGCTGGGGCTAGAGGAGAAAAGGGTGACCGAGGGGATAAAGGAGAGAAAGGAGACAGGGGTCCAATTGGGCCGAAGGGAGAATCTGGCTTTGGCTCCAGTTCACGGGGTGGATCCCGTGGAGAGAAGGTTTGGACCTTTTATAATATTCTAATTTGAGAGTGGGTGGAATACTCAAATTAGAAGTAATCTTTTCCACTGACAATGCAAGAAAACTTTTTTTTAACCTAGTTTGGCCTTCTGAAGGTTGCAGTGGGCAGTGAGTTAGTTGTGAGTTGAGCAGGGGTAGTCACAACACTGATATGAGCTTTGGTAAAATGCCCCAAAAGAACACCAGAGGGAGCTGCAAGTCCTAATTTTATACAAGCATATACAGTGTAATGTCAAGCTATTTTTATTTTCATTACATATTCTACATTTAAGCCTAAGTTGTGTGTGTAGTTATGTTGTCTTACGAAGGCCAAATGTTATGATTAAAAATAACAAAAATCCTCCTCAGTGATTACTTTATTGTTGATCTGACATTTATTTTGATTTTTTCTGTCTTAAAAGAACATACACTTAATACATTTGTCCAAATATAAATGAAACTAGGAAAAAAGAAAAACAAACAAACAAAAAACAGATACAAAGACAAAAAATATAAGTCAAATACAAACATAAATAGTGTTTAATATAAACATGTTGAAGCACAAACCAGGACAAACTTATTTTCTATTGACCAACAAAAGTTTGATTTATATTCCAATTAGTTTAAGGTTTATATGAGGATGTTTAGGGTGGATGGGATTACTGTTTTTTTTTTTGTATTTCTTTCTATTAACAGACATTTTAGTGTGTGTCTGTTTATTTGAGCAGAATCTGATTTCCACTGGTGCCGCCCTCCCAATGAAGCTGTTGGCACTGACTTGGCTTTTGTTTCTTCTTTTAATTTTCAGGGAGAACCGGGAGAAAAGGGAGCAAAGGTAGGTTAGAGATAAAAAAAATTTGGGTGACTTTTGGATTTTTGATTTGACTCACAGAGAAGCTATACAGTAGAGACGTGTTGCAGTAAGTTAGTCAACCATAAATAAGGACTGTTGGTCTTCCTCATCAAAATCACATGTTCCATTCCTTGATGTGAGAGATGTCTTGTACAAACAGAGCAATGATCTCAGTGAATCTACATTTAAATAAGGGAATTGATCGGGGTTAATTTCACTGTTTGGATTTTCGAAAGTGAAGTTGAAAGATAAAACAGATACACCTTAAACTGACGGCTATGGAAAAGCTTACGTGTTTAATTCCTCTTGTTTAATCACAATCTCTGATAACAATGATGCTTCTTTATCAACAGGGTAATGCAGGCTTTGGCTACCAAGGAACGAAGGGAGAGCCCGGCCTTCCTGGTCCTCCTGGTTCCCCCGGCCCTCCAGGGCCCGCAACTGAGTTTGCAGTCGGCGGTGATGGCTCAGTTGCTTCCAGAGTCCCCGGACCCCGAGGGCCAGCTGGACCACCAGGTGCCCCAGGCCCCCATGGACCACCTGGAGCTGATGGAGAGCCAGTTAGTATACTACAGTTGAATTCTTTACATGAAAACAATAATTGCAACAGATGTTGAACCAAGACCTCCTGTATTTGTCACACAGTTTATACTGAAGCACATCTTTTCTGTTGTGTGCTGTTAGGAGTTTCATTCCAATGTTGCCACTGTCATCCTTTTAATTATGAATTATAATTGGAAATAGTGTTTCAGAGGAGTTGTATTTCTTTATTTCAATCTCACAGGGTGATCCCGGTGAGGATGGAAAAACTGTAAGTTGTTCCTTTTTTCCTGCACATTACCAAGAATACTCACTTTAACTTTCTCTTTAACCCTATTAACACCATGACAACCTCTAGTGCCCTAACATTACTGTTTCCTCAACACAGGGTCCTGAGGGACCTCCAGGCTTCCCAGGAACCCCAGGAGACATTGGACCTAAAGGCGATAAGGTTAGATGCTCAGTTACATCACCAGAAATCTACAAAATACAACAGAATGTGTAAAATAGAAAAGTGTCTTAATGAGTCTCTTGCATACAGGGAGACCGGGGAGAGGGTCAACCTGGCCCCAGGGGACCCCCAGGGCCTCCAGGACCTCCAGGACCAGGACTCAGATCTGTGAGTTAATCTTGGCCTCAGTCACATGCTGTATTGTACCTAACTTGCATCATGACGACTGCCTGTCTTTGTAAATCATTTGTTGAATAAAACTGATTTTGAATGTATTTCAGACTTTTGTGGACATGGAAGGCTCCGGTTTCCCTGATTTGGAAACTATTCGGGTGAGAAGAGTTAAAATCTGAAATATAGTAGAGGGCATCACCTTTGTTGTTGTAAGACTGTAACCAGGATCATAGCTATCTGTAAATATCTGTGAAAGGATTTGATTTTTTTGTTGTAGGGACTTCCTGGCCTACCTGGTCCCCCTGGTCCCCCCGGTCCTCCTGGTCCCTCTACAGCAGGCACTGGATCAAGTTCTGGGGCATTTGGACCACCAGGAAAGGACGGAGCGCCTGGTCAACCTGTAGGTGTCTCAAACTGTCTCAATCGTGATTTTAATGACTGTAGTCTAATCAAATCAACAATTACTGTATATCTGAACCAAATCTTTTGGCTTTTAGGGCTTGCCTGGTTTGCCGGGTACTGATGGCCTCCCAGGACGTCCTGGTCTCAATGGAGAAAAGGTAATGACCTTGTGAAAATGATTATTTCTTCTGTAAAGATGGACAAAATCTGATCTCTAGAACTGAAGCCACAGTGCTTGTCAATAGCGGTCATAGTGTAAACTTGAATTGTATTTACTTAAAGCTGAACTGAAATTAAAATAAAATAAGTGGATATATTTTTGGTATTTGTTGATAATATTGGTGCTTGTAATTTGAGCGTGGGCAGACTCTAATATAATACATAATATCAGCTCAATTCCAGCAACCACACAGCCAGTCAGTAGAGATGTTCTGATACTATTTTCTCCTTCCTGATACTGATACCTAGTTCTGATCTGATACTTGTGTTAAAAAATAAGTATATATAGCTTTTTTTTTTTTTTTAAACAAATAGTAATGGCAAGTGGGAATAGGGCTAAAATTAGCAATATAGGCTAACTAGCTCCCTTTTGAGTGAAAGCGAGTTAGTCTCAATTGCTAACTTTCACTTTCTGAGAGGGAAAAACAAACTTAACAACTCTCTAGTGTTAGTCAATGTTAAATGTTGTAAAGGTTGCTAATTGTACATAAACACAATAGCTAGGTGAAAAAAAACAGCTTGTATCAATATATGTAGGCTGTAATGTACATATGTTTTTCTATTTAGTTGCGCACCATCTAGCAATGCTGGTTATGTCCAGTATGTCCAAAAATGGACACATTAGGGTTTTTATTACCTCACATAAAACGGAAGGAGGATTTAAGTTTCAGTTCGACTCTACCTAGCATTTCTATAAACATGTTTTGTCCTACTCATTTTCCTATGCTAGGGTGATGCAGGCGAGCTCGGTCTTCCAGGAGCAGTTGGAGAGAAGGTGCGGATTTATGACCTTTTTTATTTTATTTGTTTTTCCAATTGTACCTTCAGCAGCTTCACAGTGAGACCTACACTCCAAACCACAACCAAATGCAAATGCATAAGACTGTATTTCTGAGAAGAAGGTGCATAAATTCAGGTCCGAGTTGGTGGCGTGCTCTTGAAACACCACAACTGTGTAATGGTACCCATTCGTTAACTAGAATGATACATCAACTTTCATCCAACTATTTCTAAAGCTTTTCTCATCCCTTTCATTTCTCCAGCCAAGCTCCCACCTTTCTTTTCTCACCAATCTGCTGCCTCACTTTTTATCCTCCTCCTACTTTCCTAAGCCTTCCCATCTGCAGGTAACTGGGCGCCAGCACATCAGCCATCAAAGGGGATTTGTGTCTTCTAACAATATGCAAATGTTTGTCAAATATTGTCAGCTACAGACGTGACTTAAAGTTTAATCTGGCTATGGTTTAAGTGCTGGCTATGGTTTACTTTAACATTTGATGACGTCTGAATTTGGTCCCAGAACAATGAGCATGGGTGTGATACTGTGTGTACTAAATGATACTATGTGCTTATTACTAGTAACTAAATGCTGTATGACACAGGTATTAGTAGTTTTGTATAGGGATGCTTGAGATACCTAATAATTCAAATAAAAAACCCTAACTATGTTTTTTTTTAAGTTAGTATTTATTTATTCTGATTGAACTACTGTCATTCCATCCTACAGGGAAATCAAGGAAACCCTGGTTTACCAGGAACACCAGGAGAGGCTGGACTGGCTGGTCTGCCTGGACCGATGGGACCTGTTGGGCAACCTGGACCTCCCGGGCCTCCTGGACCGAGTTATCGTGTTGGATTTGTAAGTTCTCTATTATTTTTTGGTAGAGTTGAAAATAAGTCTCACAGTAAAAGAAACAGAAAATACAAAACTTTATCTCTGCAGTTTAGCTTTGTCCTAATATCTTTGTTGGTGTTTAAAGGACGACATGGAAGGCTCTGGTGGAGTTTTCTCCAATGGACTTCCTGGCGTCAGAGGACCAGAAGGAAGACAGGTCAGTACTGTATCTTGAAGAAATACTTCAGATTAGATCAGATATCCTTATTACAGGTCAGAGTAAGTCTCTGATCCCAGGTCTGATCAGCAGCTTGAAATTGTGGTCAAGCCAAGTCCTCACTTTTGTAGGAGGCACTAGGTGCAAGATGGTGATTGTTTCATACTCTCACTTGCTCTCAAGTGCTGTTTGTCTTGCTTGGAGAGCAGCTAAAATAAGAGCTTTGGTGTAGCTTACTTAACAGTATTTACCAAGAGATGCTACAGTTGGCACAACAACAGTGACTGGTTATCTACATTAAGTAGTATTCATGGTAGCAATATCTGGAAAAACCAACAGGCAAACAGGTGTACCCAGCCCATTTTTAATTAATTTCTTTAACTGTTTTGGGTAAAGTTGAATCATACGGGCTATTCGGCATCGCTACCATACATTCTGTGGATGATCTGAGTACAAAGTATCATTGTTTCTAATAAAGAAACAATGATACAAAAATGAATATTTAACTGGAACAGTTCCAATAATTATTAGTACGAAGTTGCAAATGCATGAGGAAGACATACTTGAGCTTGAAGATAATCAAGGACATTGTGTTTGCTTTCAGGGTCCTCCTGGCTTGCCTGGACTTCCAGTAAGTAACATCATTTTTCCAGTAATCTATCAAAAACAGGGTCCTTTTGTCCCACTTTCCAACTCACCTGTTTTTTTTCTACTTTTAAAGCAAATTATTGGTTAAAATGGTCTTATTTTGAGCATGTGAAATTTGTGTCAACACACAAACAAGCCTGAGGTACAGCTTCCTGCGACTGAAGCTAGGTCTCTAAGGCAACCGGCGAGTGTTTAGCCCTTGTCCTCCCCTCAAGTCTTAATGAGTTTATTTAACATTCAGGTTTGGTTTATTGGCGGTGGACTTATCCTTGCTACTCTCCTTTGCTGTCATTTCACGTTTTTGGTTTTATAAACAGGGGTTGAGAAAAATAAGCTGCAGCTTAATTGATTCTTAAGGGGAAATCTATGGTGGGAGGGCTATGTGCTCTAAACGGAAACAGGAATAATAGAAACAATACAAGCACATAAAAGGATAGTATAGATTTATCCTGATTATTGTATTGAGTAGAATGTATGAAAATATACGGGTCAGAAAGACAAACTCATAGCAACACAGCAATCCATTTTTCGCTGGTGTTTCAGCTCAGGTTTGGTCCACCACCACGTGATGGCGATGGCTGCAGATTTGGGTCTTGATTTTTAATGGTATAATACGTGCAAGCAAACTTTCTTTGTTTCGCTGAATTTAATTTTTCACTGGTGTAACTTCAATGTACCTCTGCAGGGGAAACCTGGTTTCCCTGGTCTACCAGGTCAGAAGGGCAATGAAGGCTCTGTAGGAAAAGACGGACAGCCGGGATTGGATGGCTTCCCTGGACCTCAGGTAAAAGGATTCCCCTCTAGATTCCTCTTATGAGACGTCAGAATGTTACAGAGTCTTAGATGTTTGAATCTTTTGTGATGAATCAGAGCGTTGTGGGAAAAACAGAATAATCATCTTTTGTACATCCTGACTCCTGTTGCTGTTCCCAGCAGTACAGAACAGTTTACAACGGTTACAAAAAGTTCACTTAACCTTGGAAATAATAGTTTATTTAAAAAGGTCCACTTACTAGCCTTTTCCAGAGNNTGTCATGTCTTCATTAGTGGATGAATGTGTTTAGTTGTTATGGAGATGGGCTCATGGGCTCGGTTAACCATACTAAGGTCACATGATCGCAAACTCCATCCACTGACAGTTAGATGCAGTTCTGTGGCTAGTAAATTGATTGTCAATACAGCCAATATCCTTTGGAGCAACAAATGAGGCCTAATTTTGATGTAATCTGTTGAAATGTGTGTGTAACCAGTTTTGAATTAATAACATTAATATCACATTTTCATGTGCATTTCTTACCTTTGTGAGAAATGAAGTTTACATATTTTCCCCATTTGATATTTAAAACTTATCTAATTTTCAATTGAGGCAAGGCAATGTTGATGTGCTTAAGAAAAATCTATTGAATTTCAAATATTTACCAGGTTTATCAATCAATAATATATCAGAATACAAGCAATTATTTTATTGTTTTTAGTGAATAAGAAGGTTGTTCCTCCTGTCAGACCTTTTATGAAGCAGGTATTGGACATACAGTGCTTTCAGGTATCTTTTGTCTCATTCTTCTTCATTTTACAGGGACCAAAGGGTGACAGAGGTGACAAAGGAGAGAGGGTCAGTGTCATTTTTAAACTGGATATC
>NW_023340095.1:5023432-5068718 GCF_004916995.1 Morone saxatilis | reverse complement strand
TTCTTTCTTTCTTTCTTTCTGTTAATAGTTATTTGTAGTTTCTATATATTCTTTGTTAATATCAAAAGAAAAATACATTTCACTTTCTGGTCTGGTCTTAGATGTCTTACTAAGTGGGATGGTTATTTATATAATTTAGCTGTGTGTATGTTGTTTTAGGGTGACCCAGGTCGAGATGGAACCGGACACCCAGGTCCACCCGGCCCACCCGGCCCACCAGGACAAATCATCTACCAGACATCTGGCAATGTAAGTAACAATAAGCAGTGGCAGACGTGCAATCTGCAGTTTTAATGAGTACATGTGTACATCTTAACCTCATTCTCTTTATGTCACTACAGTCGGATGGTGTCGTTGGCAGTGCCGGGCCTCAGGTTTGTATTCATGTTTCCATAGTAATAACGATACCAAAACACAGCAAAACAACTTGGGAACAAATACAACTTAGTGTTGGAGATTGTAGTTGATAATGTGTCATTTTTACATGTATGTGGGACTGCACAGGCACACAGTTTCAGGCTTCCTCCTCATTTTTCCATCTTTTTAAAAGGTTCACACTGGAACGACAGAAGATGCACTATTCTATCTTGTCCTTTTGTGTGTTCGGGCAATTACAGAACCACTGTTTAAAAGACACATCAGTGCTGAATGTGTGTGGCAAACTTTATGAAAACACAGGGTTGTTGTCACTTCTGTGTGACCTTTTATCAAATATAATAACAAACCCCTCTGTTTTACCAGAGTTGCATACAGTTCATCTACACTGAGAGAAAGCTGCTCTTACTTCACAACCTACATTTTAAAAGGAGTTCAGACAAATCCAGACCAGAATAAGTTGCGTGTGGATTTGCTTGAACAGTTTTGGTAATTATAAAGTCAGTAGAAACAAATGAGTGCATGAAGCTTAATGTAAAAATGCATTATGTTTTCCTGTACAGGGAGGACCTGGTTTACCTGGTCAAGCTGGATTCCCTGTAAGTCTCCCTGTGTTATATAATTAATGCACCTTGCCCTTATTAGCACCATGAATGTAAAGTGTGTTTAGCTGTACATAATGGACTGTCTAGCATTCTGTGTGATATTAAAAGACACAGGCATTTTTCTTCTTGTTAATGTACTCTATATTCTATTCTTCCTACTTTTTTGTTATTATTATTTCATGAAAAGACCAAAACCAACCACAATCTGCTTGTCGGTACTTTACAACTTCTCTCTGTCAGTAGTTGGGGTGTTTACTTATGTTGCCAGTCTATTCTTAGTCAAAGCCCATTTAAACAAATCTGATTAAGTAGATTAGCTACATTTTTGTGTTAGACTTTTTTTTTTTTAATTTAACTGTGATTATTGCACATAAGTAAAAAGTAAAACAATTTTGGACAACAGTGGAGCTCTATGGCGTTGATTAGTAAGCCATATCAAGCTTGGTCTTCACAAACAATACTTTCTAGTAGCATCAATTCATTGTTGCTTTTGGTCTTTTCATTTAATTACAGGTTCAAATTCTGTATGCTCAGTTTTGATGTGGGCGGTGCCTCTTTTGTTCACATTTGAATTAGGGACTGTCTCTTTAATTTTATCTTCATTCATATAGATCTATCTGGCCTGTATTGCTCTCGCTTTGTAACACTGTAAAAACCTCTTCACATGCACAACACACCTCTGATCGACGACCTGAAAGCAAACTGCTTCACAGGCAAAAAGAAGAGACCGTTTTTTTACACTCCGATCAATTCAAACGCAATTTCTTTCAAATTCTCATTATGCCTCCAGATAATAGTAAAGTCTGGCATCCACAAAACTAAGCTCTGTATAGTTGTACCATATTGGCACTGCATCTACTCAAATAAGCTCTTATCTACTATTTTCTACACTGAATATCTAAACAGAGACTAATATATTGGCTCAGCATGTGGACTTAAATTGATCTAGAGGAACAAAGACCTTCTTGTTGCCAAATGACTGTTACCTCTTGATAGTTAATAAATCTCATATTTATTGTCTTATTGTCCTGCAGGGCCCTATTGGACCAAAGGGTGACAGAGGAGACCCCGGTCCTACAGGCTATGGCGTGAAGGTAAAGTCTTTGTTGTGCGTTTGTTCAGCTGTTAATTTAGCCACTCCTCATCATTAAGACACATCTGTAATTGAGTGTGGTGTCTCGTTGCTGCTGTTCAGGGTGAGAAAGGTGAGCCGGGCTTAGTAATTGGACCCGATGGAAGTCTTCTGTCTTTAGAAGGGCTATCAGGTCTGAAGGTGAGTCTCAGTGCATTTGACGAGATGTATTTCTGTCTCGTCTCTCTTACTCTCACACAATAAATCAAACACAAATACAAACTCTTTGACACACGCCTCTGTAGTATATGTTACTACTTTTTATGTCTACATTTGTTGCCTGTTGTGCTCTGCTGATGGCCTGTATTCAAGCTTTTTGTGTTCTCTGTTACGGTTGTCTTTGTCATGTTGTTAAAACGGAAATCTGCTTCCTTCACCATGCCTGTAGGGAGAGAGAGGACCTCCTGGACCTGTTGGACCCTCTGTAAGTGTTTTTCTACACTCATGTACCAATACAGTTTTTAACTAAAGGAGCATTTTTTTCAGCTCATACTGTCTTTTATGTCATGATTTACTGTTGTAGGGCCAGTATGGGCCTCCTGGATTAAAGGGTGAAATTGGAATGCCTGGAAGACCCGTAAGTACCCATTCATTGCTGTCTTATGTTTGTTTATTTTCATATAAATACTATTCTGTTTATACAAAGTACCATTCATTTCATTTTGCTGACCTATTGTACATTGCTGTAGTTACATTTAAATACCAGTGTTTCTGTTGTGCAGGAAAATATTAATCAAAGACTTTCTCTCCTCAGGGTCGCCCTGGTGTAAACGGATACAAGGGTGAAAAAGGAGACCCAGCAGTTGGTTCTGGCTATGGCTACCCAGTAAGTGTTAATATCATTACCACTGCTTTAGATAGGCTGATCTAACAGTCTTGGGTTTCAAAAGCACAATCCCAGTTTAATTTACCAAATGTCAGCTGTTGTGTACTTGTGTCTGTGCTTTTGAATTTGTCAGTGCCACTGTGATACAATTTAATAGACATTAATATGTATGTAGATACACCATTCCAGAGTGTACTTAATCTTAATCTAAGCTGTACATTTCTCAGACTTGTTGTTTGCTAGGAGAATGCTCTAACATCTAGAACATACCAATGTCTACATCAATGCTAGCAATCACTGTCAAAAATAAATACTGTCCATCTATGTTAATGATGGTATGTCTGTAATGTCACCACAATCCTTCTGTATATGTAGTAAGAGAGTGAATAAATGTGTTTTCATCAGGGAGTCCCTGGCCAACCAGGACCACCCGGACCACCTGGACCCCCTGGGCCAGCCATTCCCTTAGACCGCTTCAACGTGAGTACATTAGACCTCAAACAATTTTTTTTGACATTCATAAGGGCTTCACCATATGGTAAAAACAATCATATTGTGATTATATTGACAGATATTGCGATATGATTCTCCATTAGTGTTGGAATTAACATTTTTGCATTGTAATTTTCATTGGGAAAATGTATTTGATTTGATTGATTTTCACTTATTTCAATAATATTTTTGATAAATTGTGCAGCCCTAACATTTATGTTTATTGTATTGTTATCTGTAGAACACAAAGTTCATATCTCCCATGTACCCTCTTGTGGCTGAGAGCTTAACTGTATCATATTAGCAAATTCATAACAGCAGTTATCTCAGGACACTTTTCAAATAGAACAGGTCTAGACCGTACTCCTTATAAAATTAGTTCAGTTGCTAATTTGCTAGTTTAGCATAAACAGACAAATCCTTTCCTCTGTTGTCACTGGGAATGACTTAATTGTGCGTTTTTTCTCTCTGTCCACAGCGCTATGATGACACTTTAAGGAATTACCCAGGTAATGACCCCCAACACACACACAGTTTGTCGTTTTCATAGAGTGGGATCAGAATGGAGAAGTTAAGCAAACGTGCCAGTCAAGGAAGAGAGATTTAGAAAGGGTTTAAAGTGTCTGCAGAGATAAACAGTTCTATCTTAATTTCAGTTTGATCCAGCTGCCTCAGCCTGAAGGGGATATACACTTTATTGTCAAGAGATTAAGCTGTCAAGTCTTACTAGATTTGAAGAATGACTTGCTATAACACAGGACATCACTGCCGGTGACACACGGTGCTAACAGTTTTACAGTGCTGAGGTCAGATGCACCTGTTGGATATTGTGTCTAATGTTAAAAATGATATTTTGTTTTAGAAAATAAAGGGGAAAAAGGAGACCGTGGTGATCCAGGACTTCCAGGAATCCCAGGTAAATCCTAGTTTGCATAAAATATACATGCTGTACCATTATTGCATACATATCTGCTGAGATGCAAGACTGTTTTAAAGTGAATTATTAGTACTTAATTACTAAAACCTTTGTTTTTTCCAGGAACATCCTCTAATTTTGATATTTACACATTCAAGGTAAAGTAGCTTATCCGTACACCACAGTCAGTCGGTTTCATCAGTATGCTCTCCTGGTAAGACGAAACATCTTCATAATGTCAAACTGTTTCCAACAGAATGAACTGAAGGGAGCACGTGGAGAAACAGGTGGGAAGGGAGAAAAGGGAGAGCCTGGTGGTGGTGGATATTATGACCCACGTTTTGGAGGAGCACAAGGCCCACAAGGCCCAACTGGTAAACCAGGTCTGCCGGTGAGTTCTGAGTAAAATGTCTGTCGTATATTTTATAGGAATTAACGGCCCAGATTGTCGGATTAGTAAGCATGCAAGCTTTTAATAAACATAAATGATAGACAAAATGTAATGTTTAATGTCTTTTGTGTTAGGGTCCAAAGGGAGATTCTGTAATGGGCCCTCCTGGACCCCAGGGGCCACCAGGGCAGCCAGGGATTGGTTACGATGGACGTCCAGGTCCTCCTGGACCACCTGGACCTCCAGGGTCTCCCTCATTTCCTGGAGCATATAGGCCCAATAACCGTAAGTGGCTTTTTCTATGTTGAAATATTTGTGATATTTTTATTCTATACACTCCTGCGTTCGTCCTAGAGCCTTTGCCGAATGAATAAATACAGCTTCTAATGTTCTAAGTGAAGTCATACTCTCCCTCTCACAACTAGCTTGGAGTTGACAGCTGGAGACAAACTCCACTTGAGCCATTCATAAGCCAAATCATTAACCAGCTTTTGTTTTAATTTGAAGCTGTCAGTGTCCCTGGACCTCCTGGTCCTCCTGGTCCTCCTGGAAATCCTGGTTCCTCCTCTGGGGTAAGTGCCACTGCATTTTAATATAACAGCGACTATGTGATTGTTAAACTGGCAATGACAATAAGTTATTGATAATGATCAGTCTGGGCACTGAAATAATTGTTGTGAATTGATCATGTTATGTCTAAAATACATTTGCCTGATAAAATATTCAGGGATTATCAGAATTGACAACTGGCAGTAATTTAATGTAATTTAACAAAAGCCGAACACCGTATATATTTGTTTTCCACAGGTTACAGTTTTGAGATCATATGACACAATGATTGCTACTGCCAGACGGCAGGCAGAGGGAAGCCTCATCTACATCATAGACAAAGCAGACCTCTTTTTGAGAGTACGCGATGGACTGCGGCAAGTCATGGTACAGTAATTTATTTTTCACCCAAGAAAATGCAAAGTACAGGGAAATGCTCAAAATAAGTTATCCAACTGGTCTGCTCTGGAGTCAGGACTAACCCTTCATGTTTTGTATGCAGAAAGTTACTGACATATTGGCCTTACTTGTTGCTATAAGCTGACAGCTAGCTGCTGCTAATGGACTGGGAGCTCGAGGCACCAGCGCTCCAAAGCTCTTATACTAAAGATGTAATGTTAAACTCAAATACTGAGCTCCCAGTACAGCCAGAGTTAACCAATAGGACGGCTAAGTTAGCTGCAGGCTAAAGTTGCTAACCCTAAAGTTTGTTTTTTTGCTACTCTAGTGGAGACTTGAAATGAGCAGAATAGGTCCCCTTTAAACCATAGACTGTACAATAAAGCTCTAATACAATTAGACTTTAAAGCTGCTGTTATAATAATTTTTGTTTGGCCACTAGGGGGCAAAAAAACATCAGAAAGAAGTTTACACTGTTTCTGCCATATCCCCGGACAGTAGTATGGCTAACATCCTATCAAGTTCATCAGGAGGCCAATAATGTTTTTTCACAGAAATATTGGTATTCATGTTGGGTGTGAAAAAAGATATATTTCACTTTATTATTTTCAATTCAAATTGAATAAACTTTACCTCCTAACAATTTATTGTTCAACTGTAAAACACTATCAGAATATTGCTATAGTTATGTGTAAATAAAGTAATTAGATTCAATGTATTCCTTTCTCTTCTCAGCTTGGAGAGTACAGTCCCTTCTTCAGAGATCTGGTAAGTTCCACAGAAGAAAAATACAAAATAGCATACCGTAAACACATTTTAGCATTTTGACTGTTTAAACTGTTTCATAATGTTTTAATCTCCTTAATTTTCATTTGAAGGAGAACGAGCTGGCAGAGGCTCAGCCTCCCCCTGTGATCCTTTACCCCCAGTCCCAGGACCAGTCCCATAACAACGGAGCTGGTCGTTACTCCCAAGGCAGTTCTGCCATACGTCCCATTGAGCCTCCACCACACCCACCGGTAGACCCCAGATACCCTGCACAGTATGATCCCAGATTCCCAGACCCGAGACACACAGGTCAGACAGATGGAAGATTATTATCCACCCAGCAGACTGAGAACAGATATCCTGTCACTCCGCAGCGGCGACCCAACCCACCTATACCACAGCCAGGTGGCCACGTGGATCATGCATCAGGATCAGGAGTGAGTATTTTATTATTTGTTACATATCAACAGGCTATAAACCAATCAATAAGCTAATATGGGATGATATAGTTGCCCAGCCTATATATAGCAGTTTAGCTTTATGAAATATAGCACTTTCTCTTTTGTATTCACATTGTTTTCTCAATTTAATTATTTAATATTAATTTTATTTTAGTAATTGTGCTGTGCCAACACATGTCAAATATCGTGCCAATAAAGCCTATTGAATTCTAAGGGTCACACATTGCCGGACAGTGAAACTTATTTAAGATAAAAAAATAAGATTGCACTGCACTGATTTCAACAATAATTTGAAAAGCTATAACAACCTCGAACAGAGGCAGCTATTTTAACCAAAACCTATGTCTTTCTCATCAGTTACATATTATTGCCTTGAACGCCCCTCAAACTGGTAACATGCGAGGAATTCGTGGGGCAGACTTCCTGTGCTTCCAGCAGGCCCGTGCTATTGGCCTGAAGGGGACCTTCAGAGCTTTCCTGTCCTCCAAGCTTCAAGACCTCTACACCATCGTCCGCAGGTCGGACAGAGACAGCTTCCCCATCATGAACCTCAAGGTGAGATACTACTGCTGGGGAAGTGGCAATATTGACAAAGGACGGATATACAGCGGATTCTGTTTACTGCATTAGGTACCTGCATAGACGGACCCTAACTACTTTTATTTTAAAGGTTTCTTGGAAATGTTTGCGGTTTTCTACTGAAAATTAGATTAAAAGAAATTAAATTTAAGTATTCATAATCTCTTCCTTGTAGGACCAAGTCTTGTTCGACAGCTGGGAGTCTATCTTTGGTGAAAACGTGAGCAAAATGAAGGAGAATGTACCAATCTACTCCTTTGATGGTAGAGATATCCTCAGGGACAGCGCATGGTGAGTCTTTGTTAACTGGGCATGAATGTGTTTGTACAATAATCTCACATTAGATAGCCTTTTGGTGATCGCAGTTAGAGTTTGTATGTTATTCTATCTGTGGGCACATACTGTATATGTATATATATTCTGACCTCTGCACTTGTTTTTGCTCTACTCTAGGCCAGAGAAAATGGTCTGGCATGGATCAACCAACAAAGGCCACCGGCAAACAGACCAATACTGCGAAACATGGCGGGCAGGCGACCGCGCTGTGACGGGTCTGGCATCATCACTACAGAGCGGCCACCTCCTGCAGCAAACCTCCAGTAGCTGCTCCGGCTCCTACATCATCCTCTGCATCGAGAACGCCTTCACATCACACTCCAAAAAATAAATCCCGTCCCTCACCCTTTTTTTGTTTTTGGCCCTAGTTAAACACAGTTTTAATTCCCTGATAACACGACTTGTGAACATGTGGCGTCCAATGAACTGGCCCTGTGGCTCTTTGCCTGGCAGAGACACTCCCCTCCATAAACGCCAAAGAGATGGGTCGAACGGAGGGGGTGTTGGTCCTTTTTCTCGGGGGCATTGGCACATATTTTCTCCAAGGGGTGAAGCTAAATGCGTTCTCAAATTGTATCCATTTTTTTAAAATTCTGTATATTACATGTTTGTCCAATGTTTTATTTTTGTTTTTTTTTTGACGTTATCAATGTTTTACCTTTTGAACTGTTTATAATAATGCTATATTCATCCTGTTATGTTTTTTTATTTAGGTATTGATTGATTTTTTCCAATTTCATTTTAGAATTGTGGGTTATGACGGGGTACAGCAAACTTTTAAAGACTATTTTAAATTTAAAGAAGATAATAGATATTTATTTTTAAATGAAGTTATGTAAGGATAAAAAAAAAGATTTGGAAAAAAAAAGCTAAATACCCTCATTTATATTCTACACAGCACAGACCATTTAATTCTTTTCGAATTAAGCTTCTGATCAGAAACTGTGCCTTATTACACAACCAGGACTGCTTTACAAAATAAGCTCATATAGTGAATCACTTCTTTTGTATGCATTATTCTACAAATATGGAAATGTTACAGTGTTTTCTTCTCAAGTGCATTCAGATGCTTCTACTTCACGCTAAATTTAAATGACCTTGTTGGACACAGACACTACTGTAATGAATAATCCCACATCCAGAAGGCAAGATTCCTTGTAGCTGAAATCGAGCCTTTTGAATCTAAAATGATGATTTTCCCTTTTACCACTTCATAAAAACCTATCAGTGAGAAAGCTGGAAATGATTAGTTTGCTGCTAATCTTTGTTGGAGTGTTTGCTGTCACTGGTGTCAGGGACAGAAAAACCAGTATGTTAAAGGAGACAGTTACAATAGCCTTGCATTGAATTTCAGACTAACTTGGCCTTAGTGCTACTGATGTCTTGACTGAACCTGTGGATATCCATTTTTTATAACACATTGTGCTGTACTGTTTCTCCCAGGCACTGAATAAAAGTCTTTTTCAACTACAACAAAATGTGATGTACTATACATGGGTCTGTACAGTGTGTTCAATTCTTTACTGTACCCTGCCGATCTCTGACTGCACCGTGACCTTGATACGTTTCAGTCAGCCCTGACCAGCAGTTTTATGTCCTACTCGATGTTGGTGGCATTGGCGTCGACCACAAATCAATGTCAGTGTGTCACTCAACACACCTTGGTCATACATCAGCTATTTACCTTCACAGTTAATCTACATCTGGAAGTTAACTCAGTTCAGTTTAATCATGAAATCATGACTAGAGAATTGATGGATTGTTCATCTAACACTTGTGGAGGTTAATTGGGTGACCTTAAATAACAATACAACCATAGCAGTGGTAACTGCCAATTTTATGGGTATATTAAAACAAAAGAAAAGTATTTCGAGAAGCACTTAATGTACAATCTATGGATGTCTTGATTAGGAGTTAAAGGTCCAGTGTGTAGGATTTAGTGGCATCGAGCCATGTAGCTGCACTGCTCTCTATAGATAAAAACATTCTGAACGTGGTTATTATTCTCAAGTGATTATACACTAATGAAAACATACCTATGAATATTATATTCCATCTCTGCCTTCAGTTCCTCCCAAATGTTACACACCTTTAAGTAAAATGATTGTTGGGAGATGGGTTGCATTATTAGCTAATTAGGACAATAGTACATTATTCCTAGGCTGCCTGAATATGTCGACTTTAAAAAAAAAAAGAAATTACCAGGCAATCATAAATACATTGGCTGTAGGTCTACAAGTAAAGTGGATTTTAAAAGAGAACTGAATTAGGTCACCAGTCATTGGCGATGGCTTATGAAATCCCCTTAAATCTCTTCTTTAAAGTTAGGAGGCGTTTCAAGATAATATTTGATTAAGAAGATTAATTTGAATTATTCAAAGTTGGCCTAATTTGGTAGTCACTTTAAAATTATATGCCCACCATCGAGAGAGACATTCAGGTGGTATTTAACACTGATCTACTGTATTTCAAGTACACATGGTCAGCCATTATGAAGCAGGCATTCTTCTACATCTACATTGGGTATAGATTATGTCTTTATGGAGAAAACATACTGAAAGCACATAAACAGTGTTGTGCTTCTTCAAAAGAACTGTTCACAGTTTGGGGAAATACACTTATTTGCTTTCTTCTTTCTCTTACCAAGAGTAACATTGATATTAAATATAGCTGTATAGCGAGCAGACGGTTAGCTTAGCTTAGCATAAAATGTATTACTGCTTTGCTATGGCGACTGGTAGTGGCACAATGGAGTATCAGTACTTATTTTACACTAGAAAGATATGTTTACTTTATGATTAATTTATGTTGTAATGCTACTGCATTTTCTGTACAAGAAATTAAGGCCACTAGCAACAAAAAGCAGAGAACAATTATTTCTGTATTAATTAAGTCTTATAGCACATGCACCATGGGACTGTGGAGAATGTGTTTATGTTGAGTTATAGAAGTTATGAGTTATACTGTAGCACCTGCACAGCATGGTTTATTCTGTTGTGTTATTTTAACACACCCAAATGACAAAAATAGAGTAAGGTAAACAGTGAATATCAAATGCTAAAAAAGAAAAAGCAGCTACAGGTAAGTTTGCAGTTGCAAACTCAAAAAAGTTGCTCTGACAACAGGAAACTATGAAGAGCAGCGGTGTGAGTTATTAAGTTTTTGTCATTCTAAATGCAACCAGGAGCACATATATAAAAATAAACATAAAATAAAATTGTCCCAAACTGTTTTCAGACTATATTCTGCTGAAGAAGCGGTTTCATTTGCAAAGAAAAAGTAATAATTAAACAGATGCGTTCCATGGGTAAATTACTGTGAATAGTAAAAAACTGATCAGATCATCATGTCATCACAACTCGGACACTTTTGGCTATGGTCACATTTGCTAACAAGACAGAAAGTCTATAGCCAGTAGCTGCTAGTGGATCTGTGAGGCTGAATTTGTACACTGCATTAAGCTAAATGTTAATGCTCGCATGGCAGCATGAAAGACTGTAATAACATGCTGATGTTTAGCACGTTTCCCATGTTCATCATGGGGTCATTCCTACGTTCCCCAGATTTATATGGCACGTAATGGGAACATGACAAAGATTCCCCAGTTTAGGGTTAGGGTTATGGGGTTAGGAACATCATGTTAGGTTACCATGTTACATACTAACATTGGCTAATTAACACTGGCAAATTAAGCCAACAGGGAAGTGCCAAAAACTGCAGTTCCTCTAACAGCCACTTAAGGCAATCTCCATAAGGCCCCACACTAAAATGCCCAACCTTACAGCAGAAAACAAAAAAAACATGTGCACTACTACAGCTCTCAGTAGGCAAGCCTATACTGTAGATCGTCTTGATAGACCTAGGGTTATAATTTGTGCAACCATTGTTTTCTGAGCTCAGTATATTGATATTATCGTAAATTTTTTAATTATGTTCTGTATCCACAGTAACAGAAAGTACTGTCATACACACTATTTAGCCGGACAAGATGCTTAGGGCCCGTAAAAGTGTAACTAATTCTGTATTAACTTGCTTTTAAAAGTTAACTTTGTTATACTGTGTAATTTGTCCTCCATACAAGCCCGTACTACTAATACAGAAGAACGTGAAAATTGTCAAAAGTTTTCTGGGGTTAGTTTCTTTCAAGTTTTACATTTCAATAAACTCATGTCAAAGTTGGTATTAAATATTGGGAGCCTCAAGTCATCATCTTTACTGGCATGTCATTTGAGAATCAAGCGTAGCGTATGCACCCACCCCGTAATAAAAAGCAAGCATCCCTAAAAATAATCAGTAAATACAGTCACTTCCCACTCGATTTCATCAAAATCTGCCTCTTAAGCATCTCAAACCACTGAGCAGCCTTATGAGAGCTAGAAGGCTTATATTAATTGACTGGGGAGGCTCAGTGTCGTGGTAGTGTCCCCGCTTGAATGAAAAAATAAACTAGCATCATAACTCCCGTCCAATTCCTCGATGTCCTTGTTTGAATAAATCTTCAGGAAAAACAACTTACTGAGTGGCGTATTATCCATTTAAGTCTTCTTGACTGAGTGAGGTTAGAGTGGGTTGGGGGTGGTTTGGATGTAATAACCCGCAGCTGGCTTTGCTGCTAAGTGCTATCACACTGGCTGCCTGGGGAAAGCTATATTTAGTGGGTGCTAAGTAATAACTAAGTACAGTGAAATGATCCAGCTACGGTAATGATACAACAAGGTGACAACCAGATATTGGGGGACTTAATTACGTTTGGGGCGGAAGCGAAAAGCCACTGTTGTCAGATCTCTGGTCTGTGTTTATTCGACGCTGGTGACTCGCTGTCACATTAACCCAAATCTAACAATATCCTAGCACTGCACTGCTAGGATACAGCGTAGTTACAGAGCCAATTGGTTTCGTGACCTTCTAATGCATTTTATCTGAGAGAAGAGCAACCTTATTTTAGTGGAATACTAACATAGCATATATACACACGCACAGGAAAATATATGTGTATAACAAGACCTCTTGCCATGAATAATTAGCAAACATCTTCAAGTATCACCATTTTAATGCATTCTGCCTCCAACTATACCAACATGTTTCCCCATCAAATGAAAGGGTAATAAGGAGGCCTAAAGCAACATTTGTGTAGTGTCTGAAGTACTTAAGGCCTACTGCAAGGCTTTCACATTTCACTGACATTTAGATAGATAATGAGTAACAGTCTCCCAGTCTTTAAATCCCCTTGTGAATCTTCTGGCATTTAAGTCTATTTTTTTCCCTCCTGTCTTTAAATATTTGATGAGGAGGATGTTATCTAGAGTGGATATTCCTGGCATTGTGAAGATAGGCTTTGACCACTTCATCATACTTGCTCTCTCCTTTACACTGACCCAGGTATGTTGCTCCAGTGCCTTTTATCACCTTTCCATTTGAATTTGACTTCAGGGAGGTATAATTCAAAGTCAAGGTACAGCAGCTTCCTGTCAAACATTTTCCAGGGATGTGGCGTTTTCTACATTGTACTGTGTATTAGTCTATGACAGAGTTGATCCTATTCTTCTATGTAAAAAGATTATGAGTTACCCTACTGGCCAATACCATTTCTATTACTGATTGCCTTTCCCATACTTGGCACAATTTAATTAATGCAATCTGTGCCTGTGCATTTGGTTTAATGCATATTTTATGTATTTTTCTGGATGAAAATGTTACTTAGTAGCAGAGAGGAAAAATAATTCTTCAGCTCTTGGCAAAATTCTGAGCCAAAACATAACAGCTCCTTGGATATATAGCTTGTTATGTTTCATCAATAAAGAAATCCTAAAGCCAATATTTGTTAGACATTTTATGATCAACTACCAAATAACCACTGAAAACAAATATCTGTTGACATTTATCACGCTTCCGTTTTTTTTTTTTTGCATCTCCTCTATGATGAGACCTCCGTGGTCGTGTCATTTAGAATTCCCCTGGGTCAGGTCTACAGAGGGGGTTCACGGCTACCTCAACAACCTTACACAGCTCACTACCCGTGGTCATCACTGCAGCTGGCTACATATTCGATGTGACATCTCCTTCCATCTTCTAATGAATTTTTTATGTCTCTTCCTCTCCCACTCACACGCAGACGGAGGCTCGTATCAGCCCTGTTCTGTAAATCTATGCTAGTGTAAATTACAGAGTTGCCTTTGGAATTGGTGACCCTTCTGTCCTGTTATTGCTATAGACTGCTCCGCTGTAGGTTCCATACTGATTGGATTTATCCAGAGATATTGTAATGCACAGTGTCGGCACATTCACAAGATAATTCACAATCATTGTGTTGTTGAGATACAAACTTGTGCATATGAAGAAGGAGAAAATCATGTCAAATATTATAAATATCCGTGAAATTATTTTTCTGATTAGGAATCAAGCATGTACTTAACTATATCCAATCTTAGATGCCATTAAACAAGTAAGACTCTAGTAAGGATATTTCCAGACTGACGGGGGATATTTCCTGTCATGCACCCCCTGTCTGGTGATATCGATTTCAGAGAAAATACAAACTTCTCGACTTTACTCTCCGCTAAACTGACAGTTTGATGCAACACTTGTGCTGTGCATATCCGACCATGTTATAATGCACTCACGTATTGACAGCCTCATTGATTTTCAAGGCCCCTGCAAAAGATCATTCAAAGGGGAGTAATGCCATAATCTGTAGACCCCGCAACAGTTTCATCTTGATGGAGAAATAACATATTTCACCTAATAACCTTATTCAATTTCTTCAAAATTTTTCACAGATGGTGATGGGGAAGTATACGCTGCATACAATGTTTTTGTATTCCAATATTTAGGATAGTGGAATGAAATAATCTGACATAATCAAACCCAATTATTAAATCTATGTTGAACATAAGGGATGCATTTTATGTCAGTCCAAAATTAGAACAAACAATCTTCTGGACTTTTAACCAGTACGGTTACTTTACCACACTACATAAATCTGATAGCAATTTTTACATTGTTCAAGTCAGAACAATTGGCTGAGTCACTTCAATGTAAAGAAGTTTGAACTTAATGCAGCAGCACAAAGTTAAATATGCACTGAAATATAAACTACACTTCATGCTATGAGAGATTTGTCAATTGATTAGAACTGAAATAATTAGTTGATCAACTGATATAATTTGATTATCAATTGATTGTTTAAGTAATTTTTTAAACAAACGTAGTAAATGGCCTCTGGTTCAAGCATCTCTGTTATAAGGATTAACTGCTCTTCTACCTGAATATCCTCAGGTTTTTGATGGCTGGTTGGACTAAACAAGCAATTTGCTGATGTGACCTTGGGCTTCAGGAAATTGTAATTGCATTTAAAAAGGTAATTGTTGCAGTCGTAGACTTATAGTTTCTTATGAAGAAAGAAAGAAACTGCATAAGATACTATGATACCAGCCTATTCAGATTAAAGTTTGACCATGGATGTTGACATAAACAAAAATGTAACTTTCTTTTGTGCCTTGTGGAGAAACTACTGGCCCGACTTTCATGAAACTTGGTGGAAGAGGAATGGGGGCATGGGCCAAGGAAAAACTGAATCACGGTGTCGATACAAATTATTTTTCACTTTCTTTAACATTGCAAGGTAGGTAAATTGTAATAGTGGTTGCGCACAGATTTGCATATCATAGAAGATTAGACTATATTCCTTGACGGGGGTCTGCACTCTCCAAGAACCCTTCCAGTTACTAGTTTTCCCTGGAATCCCACTGGCTTGTCTGCATGGGTTTCTACTGACATCTCAAATGCATGCAGGTTAGGTGAACTGGAAACACTCAGGTGCCCACATGTGTGAATGTGAGTGCGATTTTGTTTGTCTGTGTGTGTTAATCCTGAGATTGACTCCCAGCCGTTCAGGGTTTTCGCCTGCCTCCTTTCCAGTGCATACTGGGAGAGACACTAGCCCTCAACCGCTGTGAACAGCGGTGCAGAAATAGGTGGGTCATTTTCCTTGGGGACTCAGTGAAGCCAAGTTATTGTTGGAGCCTGTGAACATCACGAAGAAACCCCAGAGTTTCACAGCAATACATAAAAACCCTGCATCCCCCACAGCTGGCTGCCCCTGAGAATTCCCTCCATCCCTCAGAAAATCTACCTTTCAGCAAGTCGCCGAGCAGTGTTTGCTGACAGAAAGAACAACGGAAAAGTACTGCTTCTTTGCACTGTTTTTGATGTAACATTATAACTGGTGTTTCCTTCACTTCCCTGGTGCAGAATGAAGAGTGGAATGGTGATGTGCCTTTCATTCCTCAACCTGACAGTTCACCATTGATCATTTATCAAGCTGGGTGCTTGCCAGAGCCATCGATTGAGCGGGAGGGGGAGGGGGGGATAAAATGAGACCTGTGGAAGTGAAGTATGCTCCTTAGTGAACACACGAGCAAAGACGCCTGATGAAATTTCACACTTTGTTCTTATTCTCTGCTCAGTGTTGTTGATGAGCGCTGTAGGAAAATGCGGAGTGTAAATGTACTGTACGTGACAGAAGGGAATTGATTATGTGGGTGTGTGTGTGAGAGAGCCTGTGAATGTGAACACATGCATGCATGTGTCATCATGTGTGCCTGCTTTTGTGCCTGTGTGCCTCATTTGACCATACATGAGTAATTCTCAAACTCCAGCTGACTGAAGCCTCTTTTCCTGTCTGGCGGCAGTGATATTGTGCTGGGTTAAGTGGCCCACAATCTAATCACTCTAATGTCTGTTGCAGCCCTAAATCACACTCACTGGCTCGAGTGCAATGCTTGGTCTGTCCTTCAAAAAGGGAAGCTTTTCATGACTCCTTCCATATTGTAATTATTTCAACTGGATATGAGCTATTGCACTTATTGGCTGGGGCAAGGCACCGGCTGCCTCCACTTTCATTGGCTGCCTGGACACCTCTGTGCCTTCTCCCATTGGCTGCCTAGAGGAGAGTGGGAGGAGAGCTCACCCCATCCTCCCCCTGTGGCAGAGCGTGTAAATGTAAAGACTCTTTCTCTGCCTATTATCTGAGTGACTCGGGGTTTTGGTGTCTGCCTCCGAGCGCGTGTGTGTGTGTATGTTGGAGGGAGAAAAGAGATAAAGAGAGAGAGAGTAAGGGAGGGAGAGGCAAGCAGCGTTTCTTCTCCCCCCTTTAGCCTCCCCGTCTCCCTGCTCCCTGTCACTCCATCCTTCCTCCCCTCTCCTGGACCACCCTCCAGCCCTGCTTCGAGCCAGACCGAGACCCCCTACCACCCAGACCACCCCGGGACCCTTTGACTCTCCTCACTTCTCCGTCCCACCAACCATAACCTCTGAGCAGGTAAGACTCACGCTTATTTCAGCCTGCACTGAGCCTTTAAAAAGTACTTCCCTCTCCTCTCCTCTTCTTCTGCTCTTGTTTTTGTTTTCTTTCCACTCACTTGGTCTCCCGTTCTCTCTGGCCTCTCCATCTTTCCTCTATGCATATTTTAAGTTTTCCCTGCAGCACTTCTGTCCCTCTCAGAAAAGTGACACAGTTGCAGGAGATGATATCAGTGAGGTCACTGTATTTTTCTTCTTCTTCTGATATTCTGCCCTGATATCAACTTCCCCCTCCCTCTCTGCCCCACAATCTCTTCATCTTCTCTCCTCGTTTCTTTTGCAATCTCATACCCTCCAGCTCTCAGTATGTGCAAATTCGATATGAAAGTGAGTCTTTTTATTTTTAAGTCTGCCCGGAGCAAGTTGACAAGGACAACATGCTGTATTTTGGTTATGGAAAATGCATCTCTAATTGATTTTTCAAAAGTGTTTACGTTAGTTGGTGATGGCTATTTATAGGTGCTGACGTGCCAGGCACACGTGCTTTCGTTAGGCCACTTCCCTAATGCCGGGACAGAACACAGGACTGTCCACTGGCTACAGAACGCATGACATTGCACAAAGTGTAATGACTTTACAAGGCAGTGACTCGCTTGATTGAATTGAGCAATCTTTCCAGCAGGAGAACTCCAATATTAACATGGCCCATAAAGCATTCCTGGCAACAGCAGAGGAGGGAAAAAAAACTGCTTAGTTCTCCATCCGCACATCCTGCACTTTACCAGGAAGGGGAAGTGGAGTGTGTGTATGTGTGTGCATGTGTGTATATGTGAGGGAGACAGAGATACTGCTAAAGTGCTTTAGACATCAATACTAGCAGCCCAGAGTTTTTAAAGCCACTCTATCATATCTGAAAATTGGACCTTACAACAATGTCAACAGCTGAGGAAATGCTTCTCCTGATGTGGTGTTTTGTTTCTTCGGAGGGTTCTTGTGAGGAGGTGGGTGTTTAAATATGTCTGAAGAGCAAATGTGATGACTATCAGGTTTTTAAATCACTCATTTTATCATATTTACATTTGTAAACAGCCAACAATTATCTGTAAAACCATGACTATTCTTGATGATTTAAGTCTTTAGATATATTTACACAACAACTTGTTATAATCCAATCACAGATCTGATATCCTGCCTTGTTTAAGTTTACATTTTTGCCTGTGACTTTTAACTTTAAAAAAACTGTCTCTCTCTATCACACAGTTTGACCTTTCTTTCTGTGATGATCACTTTCTAATTTAGACAAAAAGAGCATCTGTGACAAAGCCTCTTGAGAACGAGGGTCTTCCCAATAGGGCTGCCTCGAGGGACAGCAGCTTTCACTGGAAGGCTTTTATTGTGATAGTTTGTGCAGAAGATGAAAATCCTTGACACTTAAACTTTAATTCTCTACGTCACTTTGATTTAGCATATTTATGATGCTTTTCACCATAAACCTGTCAGCAGATTTATAATGTTGTTGGCAACATTCACATATTCAACTGTTCAGGTGTTGGGTTGTTAGTTTATTAGGACGTGTAAATTGGGTGTCTTCGCTTGTTGAAGAAACATGCACGTGTTTGTCAGCACTACCCCTCAGCTGGCTCTAGGCCAAATGCAAAAGCAAAGTCACAACTGCTCATCCTCCACCTATTAATTCTCTTTTTCATGTTTCACCACAAAAGCATGTTGATAGGAGGCCTCGAAACCTTAACTGAGTCCAGGCTGGATACAAAGTTATATCGCTCACTGAACAGAAAATACAAATGAAGGTGAAAAAGAAAATATCAATAAAAGCAAACTTGGTAGAACATTTCTTACGTCAAGCACTCAGCTGCATTTTGTGTATTATGTTCCATTTTCATGACAGATGCTATTTCTTAGTTTTTGAGGATGGCTTATTCCCACTGACCCTTCTTCCCTAAATAATGTCATTTTTAACCATCTTCTGAAATTGACTAATTTCTTTAAACATAGTAAAGGCTTGTCAGACATAAAACAATGAGAGAACTAAAGAACTATGAAAGGAAATAAATTGGCCTTGCTTGTTTTCTTTCCAGCCCTGCAGCTCTTATGCGGCCATATTTAATGCACTTACTGCACGTCTCCTCTTTCAGTGTAAGCTCTCATAAGAATGCATACGTAGAATCCCTTGTAGAATGAGATATTTATGAGCCTCGTGATGTGTTTGCACACTCTTGCTTGCCTTCATAAGCCACTGTTTTAAGCTTAAGCAGAGCTGAATGCAGGTAATGCAGACACTGAGTGTGGCTCACCGTGTCAGAGCAGTTTTACACTTTCACGTCACATAATGCCCCGGATGTCAGTGTAGGGCACTAGGTGTTGTGATGGTTTGAGAATTGATTTTAGCAACGCACAAAAATTAAGCGTTGAAGTGACAGCATATGAAATGTGAGTAGACAGGCTTTTGTTTCTTAAATAATGTCACTGAGGGGAGAGGGCATACGACTCACCGGTGGATCATGAGCCACTTGTCTGGAATAATTCAAGTGAATCATGAGTAACTATAAATGAATACATACTGTATATTCTATAAAAAACGTTCAGTGTGTTCCTGTTTCCACTGCTAATTTTCCATTTGGAATAACCACACTATAAAAAGATGGATCACGTAATGCATCCAGTACATTCAGTAAGCCCTGCTTCCTTCTATGTAAAGCCAATGCTCTGCAAGCAGCTGGCCCCTTTGTGCTTTGGCCCTTTCGAGCCTTTCCGGATCTCCCGCTGGCCTGGCTCAGGGCACAGAGTGTGCCGGGAGTTGCTGGGGTAGGGACTGGCTCAGTGTGAACAAGGCCACTGACACTGACTGGCTGCCGCCTCGATAGCTGTCACTGAGTGATGGAGGGCAAATGGACGCAGACAAAAGGGCTGTAGAGGAATTACTGTGTTTGGTTTGCTGGCTGACGACTTTAGAGTTAATATAATGGAAAACTAACTGTACAGTGGCATCCGTTCTTAAGTTCTTAAGTTCTTAGGGGACCCGTTACAACATATATTGATATCAATATTAAGAATATTTTCACCGCTTTACCTCACAGTCAGGCAGATTACATTTTTTTTTTGCACTACCCATAGAACTCCCATATTCCGAATAAACCCAACAGTGCCACGCACTGTATCACACCACAGATTAGATGGTTGCCAGGTCAGACTGAATTTCAATGTTCTGTTTCCAAAGATTTAAAGATGGCGTGTGGGCTTTACCGCTACAAGTCCGACCCAAACAGCTGATCTGCGGCATAATAAGAGTGCGCAACACAGTTGGGCTTTTGCTTAGGAATAACGGCTGTCAACCAATATTCTAAATCGAACTGCAAAAAATAATCGATACGAAAATGAATAATCGTTTATGGGTAAAACTACCACTGTTGTCTGTCTCACGCGTTCTAGGCCGTTGCACTGAATGGTCAATCTGACACAAGCGAATAAATCCACTATAACTGTGTGGTAACAATGCCAGAAAGTTCACAATCAAACTCAGCGTCTGAGACAGTGATTTGCACACTGAACAATCTAAAAAGTCCGGTCTGGATTCAATTCAGTAGTGCCAAATTATAGTGTGAGCTACAAGGGCTGCTGGGAGCTCGATAACTACAGCAGCTAACAATTCAGCTTCCATGGCATGGAACCCGCTTTCAATTCAAGCCTTGCATCCAGCCCAGCAAAATAAAACACATTTATTACATGTGCCATTATTATTTGAAGGAGGTGGAGGAATAGCTAAACATTTGACACCAAACAACAGAGGGCAAGACAGAGAGAGAGAAGCCAACCCTAACTGCTGAGCTAAAGTACTGTAACGAGCAGAACTGAATAGTGTGTAAACACTGGGATTAGGTACAAAGTCACTAAAAGGAGAGCGATGAGTGCTTGAGCAGAACTTGGTTGAGCTAGAGCATCAATAATTGCTACCAACAATACAGAAGCATGAAATGATACGCTGACCACGGCCCTTCAGAGGGGGTCAAGTCTTTTGGTAGATGGCGTGGCATGTTAAGTATTGGTTATCGGACATAATGTGCAACAGCAGATAATCGAATAGATCAAACTTATGTGTTTTTTCCTTAAAGGAATAATGGACCATATTTCTGGCCCATTTTGACAGCACTAGTAGGAATATGGAGGTTTTACAGTTAATGCCAAAGAAAAAGCCTGTCTGAAAGCAAGGTAAAGCAGTGAAGATATTCTTAATATAGTTAAAACGGATTAAGATTTTTTTGAGGTTGGCTTTTGAATGTGGATAAAATATTTTTTTTTTTGCAACCCCTGTCCACAGCAGTGGATAGATCCCAACTGTGCTGGGATCCCTATCTGCTTCATAGTCAAATAACAAACAGACCATGGATCAGTACATACAACCCCACTTCAAAATACTCAAACTATTCCCTTAATGGGCTAATTTAAAGTTCTATGCTGCACACCAAAGACACATTTAGATTTTATTTAGCATATTTTGTTTCAGGTGCTTGACCTTTTTAGCCTTATTTCATTTCAATTATATTTTGGACATCTCTCAGACTTTTCTATGAGTAACTGATAGCACTAGGTTTTGCACTTTTATCTGCTGTCTCTATCTTCTTTTATGTTTACCCCTCCTCAAGGCTTTTAGTAATTAGACCATTATATAAGCAAGTACACAATTTCACATAGTTTAACACATAAAAGTACTTAAAGCCAGAATCTGATCAGATCTACACATTGCTGAACATGTCCGTAGCATCGAAAGATAAATCTGGGTGTACGCTCACACAATATTTAGTATTTATCTCTACCTACTTATTGTTTTAGACAGTTATTAGAATGTAAGTTTAGATTGATCCTCTTAAATAATAATAGTCTGGTTTTTATTCCAAATTATTTTGACATAATGAAATATGATCACCTAAATTAATGAAAACAGACCAGCTGAGTTGAAGCACAGCATATTAGGGCTATGAAGTATGTGCAACATAAGAGAAATTAAAATGGGTCCGACACCTGCAGCTTGGATTAAGACCTCCATGGAACCCCGGCTGTTTGAGGTCAAAGGCTCTCCTGTCCCACCCACCTTCAACAATCACACCATCAGTAGCACAGCAGATTAGTATTACGTGACTGTTCAGCATTAAAGCAAATTATTTGAATTACAATAGTTTGTTACCTTTTGTTCTTCTTGATAGGCTACATTAACAAATCTTTGAAATCCACCCTGTCCAGATGTTTCTGCTGCTGCCTCTGTTCATCTCAGTGACTGTACAGTAGCTCAATGCTTGCACTTGTTGCTTTTGCCAGTGCACAATCATCTAACTCCACTCCCTTTGCTGAAGATTGCTGGACTGATGGTCACTAATTTGCATTTCCTTTTTTGTAGACCTGCTAGGTGAATGCTTTCATTACAAGTAGAAACAATGGATCACAGCAGAGTAGAGCTCCATGTTGGGCAGAGACCATGCTCAGGAATGTAGTTTGTTTCCACCGCTTTGCTAAGTTTGACAAGCTGTGGCACGCATTACAGTCTCAACAAAACAGTGTGTTGTTTTAAAAAAAAAATCCAGTTAAACTCAATGACTGTTGAATTTGCAGAGAATATGTGCATGTATGGATGTCAAACACAGGGTCAACATACAGCTGATCCGACACCGACATGGCAAGCTGTACAGCGAATCCATTGGGTATCCCTGCTTCCATTGACTGTTCTTTACCTCTCGCTCCCTCCTTCACACTCACTTGATTGGTAAGCAGTTCTCTGTCACTGAGCTGGGCTGTAAACTTAAAAAACAATCTATCCTGTGTCATAATTCACAACAGAATATGAGGATTGGGGGTGTGAGGCATTGCCGTAGGCTGAAATTGAACCTGGCACCTTTTAGAAGTTGAAGCTATTGGGGAGAATTATGACCTGGGGGCCTTTTTGTCTTCTGTGCAATGATGTAATTTAAGCTAGAGAGGGGGAAAAAAATGGAAGAGGCTGTGGGTTAAGAAGGGAAAGGTGGAGCAGGAATAGAGCTTTAGCCTTCCCTGCTGCTTTCCTAGCATCACTCTGGGTGGTGAAGCATGGTCATAAATAGGCAGCCCCTCTGCCCCCTGTGTTAGTGCTATTTTTATACTCACTAATACAGGGGGGGGGTTGGAGAACCAGCTCAAGTGGTGATATGGAGAGAAAATATTATTGTTGGCCTGGACTTAAGAGAGCTGTAGTGATCAAAGAACTATGCACATGCCCATGGAGGAGTGCTGTGGCAGAGTTAGCCTTATGTTGTTGTTTTTTATTAGATTAGAGAAATGTGCTCATTTATGACTCTGGCTGGGATCCAATTTGACATGTGTTGAAGAATTTGTATATTGGCTCCATTTACAATCTGTGATCTTGTTTTGGTTTTGATGTCATCAAGTTAAATCAGAGGTCAAAAGTTCAACTAGAGGTCCACATTACTGTTATTTTTCCTATTGGAGAGCAGTCGACTGTGCAGAGATGTTTTTTTTGCCGGGTTAAAATAACAGGAAAGGTGTGACAGTTTCCCATGAATCCTGTGAAAACAGCATGATCTTTGAGATGTGTGTCATGGAAACCAAGTCAAATTAATTGAGTTTTCTTACAAGAGAGGAAAGATGCGTCACAAGAATCAGGCAGTAGTTTGACATTTGATAAGCACAATGGAAAGAAAAGCTGACAGAGTTCAGGTAGTGCTCGAGCAGATATGAAACACTAGCTTTGACCTTGGACTATATGGGTTCAATTTTCAACCCATGCCATGAATTATTCTACTTCGGTTTTATTTTTCAAAAATTTTATGAGCAAAATCTCTCAAACCAAAATCTTTTAGTTTAACTTTAAACTTTTCCGTGTGACAGCTGAAAATGGAGAAGCTGCTTGCACACCTTAGTTGTGTCTGCAACATGTAATGTCATTAATTATTTAAAGGTCTGCGTGGGACTGTTTTTTAAATCCTGCAACCACCTGCGCACTCAGAATTTCCAACCACTCCCAACAATCCCTGCAGAGATTCCATCCTGCAACAATGTAGCAAATCTGTCTGCACCATCCTGCAGGCAAAATAAGACATGGGGCCCCTGTAGATCGTTTTTTTTTTTTTATATCTCTACATGTTTGACCTTTATACACCCAGATGGTGTAGCATGTATATCATTTTGTATATATGACATTTTGGTATTATTTATTTATCCATTAATTACCATTGTTCCTCTGACATGGCTTCCATAATCTGGACTAAATGATGAATGCGAGTACTCTGAGCCTGAGTCAACAATGGGGTTCCTTATCAGTGTAGTCTTTAATCTCACTGTCCTTTAGGCCGCCTGGGGAGGGGGGGAAGATTATCTGAATACTCCTTTTTCCTTTTTTAATAGTTTGTAATAAGTCTAAGGGTCGGGTTATGCTGGTTCTGACCTAATTCGTAAACTGTGTTGTCCAACCCGTTTGGAAATCAAAAGGGTTACAAATGGTCACTCTGGAAGGCGAAGTCAAAAGCCAGCCATAGGAAGGGGGGGGGGGGGCATGATATTGTTGTACAGCGCATATTTTCATGCAGTCTCTCCAGGAAGATTCACAGTGTTGCACTTTTTTGTTCACAAGAAAAGTGAAAGAAAATGGAAAGCTAGAGAAAGAAGTTCAAACCCTGGCTCCTTTCTCATCTCTGCACAGCTGACAAAACACTGAATAAAATGGGTGCTAATGTTGGCTTGCTGGTTTCAGAAAGTTACAGAAATGGTCGGTCACAGAATATATATCCATCTAACAGTTCTGATAAAGCATACTGGTCAACAGTCAAGCTAGCATCTCTGTGAGGGTGTACTTTGTGTCATATGTTAACATCAGTATGCTAGCATGGTCACAATGGCTAACTGCTTGATTTTAAGGAACTGCATCCAGTAGTTATGAATACATTTAATTCAAAAACAAAAATGTCAACCTTGTGTTGATGCTGGATGAAAAGTCAATTACCAAAGTATGCATTTCTCTGAAAGTTGATTTACTTTGCATGTACAAACCAGAACCTGACATTAAGTGCTGAGAATCAGCTGTAACACAGCACTGCATTTATAAGCTACCTTGTGACTGAGAAAGTCATTTTCTCAAAAGGTACAACTGCACATAAATGCACCATTTAGGGACATTTTCCAATCAACTTTAACAGCACTTTCAAGCAGGGTTTTTGAATGGAATAAATTACTCTGGAATGGAATGGAAAAATCTATTGGCTTGGGACAAATGATGGTACATTCTGTACATGAAGAAACACTGTCGCCTTTATTTTCACCAAGGCAGAACTTAAAGCTGACATCTTTGATATTGTAATCAATGTTCATAATCCAACTCAGACTGTGACAGTTCAGCAATGCTGACAGCTGCTGCTGACAGTAGGTTCTCACATATAGCGCAGTGGGTCATGACAACATATTAAAACGCACACCTATGCGCAGCAGGCCCAACAGTATAGATTACACTTTTATTCAATGTGAATGTGGAATCTGTTTGTAGAATGTGCAAAGAATTGTCGTACTGTGAAGTACTTACACTAAATATGATGATTCACATTAAATAAAGGCATGCAGAAAATTCACAGTGTCCTCTTTAAAGAAAAAAAAAAAACAGACGTGTCTGCAGCTTACAGTGAAAATGCACGTCTGGTGATGTCAGGAGAAAATGTAACAGATATTCTAAAGCTCATCTCTTAGCCTGTGCTCTTGGCACTCGCCACTGCCTCTCAGCGTTTTTGCTTGATTAAAAAGCGCCCAGGAGTTTGTAAGCGCGTGGTAGGTGCGAGCGCACACCCTGACAGCTTAACATACTGATTATTCAAGCCTCTTAGGCTAAGCCACGGCACTCGAGTGATGAACGTCAACTCCCCTCCCTCCCTCACACAGTCTCGATTTCTCCCTCTCTCCCTTTTATTCTTCATTTGAAAGAGTGGAAAGCCAGTGACAGCTTGCGGAAGGCAAACCTGTTGTCTGCGAAGCAGAGGGGATCAGTGACACAGTGATTCATACACTGCCGAGGCTTTATTTAGACATAATCCACCCAACGTAGGGTCCTCGCTTGCAACTTCTTGCATGGAGCTGGCTAGCAGTAGCCTGGCTGTGTATTGTCCGACACAGTGGAGCAAAGGGAAAGTCCCTCCAGTGGGGTTTAATGCATTAGTGGTTGTCTCATGTCTTCCTGGAGGGGTCAAAATGTGCTGTTTTGTCATCATCAGAATAAGCAAATTAAAAACATGTATTTTGAACATTCAGTGTATAGAAAGCTGTCATCTAGAGCATCACTGTCCCCGTTTACTGCAATAATTCTGATATCTTTATATTCAGAGGCACAAGAATGTTTGCGTTTCCATTTAAAATGTAATTCTAGATATATCGAAACATTTGAAACATTGCAAAAATGGAAACAATGAATTGCCACGAGGATATGTTGTATCTATCTGTTGTGTATTATAAGTTGTTCTGCAGTGTAAGCTCTCCCTTTCTGTATCTCGGCTGTGTGCACTCTCAGCTTGCTGGCGAGGCCTTGGCTACTACCACTGAGCCACACCTGACCAACAGATTGGCCCCAGCTGGAGACTGAGGCACGAACAGACACAGCAGACACTTACCAGTGATTCAACAGCTACTGTGGACACTTACAAGGGAAGAGTATAACATGCATATATCGTGCTCGATACATATTTTTTATTTCTCAACAAATTCTATGAAGAAGACCAAAACCAACCAATCATGCAGTTTATCTCTCGATATTCACCAACTGTGTGTGGCTCTCAGCCCCAAGCCCATTCATTCCTAGGACATACATCTTTACGAATAGGTCAAGATTCGGGTTTTTTACGCTAAAAACTTTCCCTAATCAGCTGGGCAATGTGGTTTTAGGCAAACACTATTCAAACAGGAGTAAATAGTGTGTTTGTGGGGAACTATTTTCACCCATGGATTTGGTGTGCAGGTACCAAGCGGCAACCTCTGTGGCTGGCAAATGAAGCCAACACAGACCTATCCAAAAACAGAGCCTCAGCTCCACTTAGCCGTCAGAGTCAGGACCACCAAGATGGCAACAGCCAGAGCCAAACACCCTGACCTTCACAGTGGCTCTTCAGAAACCAGAGGGTGACGTCACAAAGACTACGTCCATTATTAACTATACACTCTACGGCTAGTACCAAGTATTTAAGGCAGCAAGATGGAGAAAGGGGGGCGACTCAAAATAAACTACAGTGTTTGTGTTCACATTCACAATTATGGAATATTTGACATTAATATAGCACACTGATGTGTTTTTAGTTATTTGTCAACACTGGAGCTGAATGGCACATATAATAAACTAATAGGACGTTCACACCCATGGAAAATGTGTTGATAAATTCAATGTTTGGTGGGTGGTTTTCCTTGGATTTGTCAAAGAAAAATACAGAATATCGCCAGACTTACTTTAAGCATGTACTACTAAAAAATGTGCCGTCTTTGTCTTGTTTCTATTTTATCTCATTTTGGACTCCTCTGAAGAGCAGACACACTTCAAGTTACATTCAAATAGCTCTTTAATCAATATTTGTCAGTAAGATAACACATGGACAAAAATCAACATCTATGCAATCACAGTTCAGAGGAGTTTTACAGACAAAAGCTAAACCTGGCAATAATTTAGCAGATTAATAAATTAAGGTATAGATTTCTTATTTTCTGTTATTAGGCTGGGGATTCACTACATGGGCACCACGTTCGTTAACCCTGCTGTGACCCTCTAAGAATGTCTTTTTATATTTCTCCATGTTAAATCTCTCTCGTCTGTCTTTTCTTTCTAATTTCAACTTCCTATCTTAGAGGAGAAAGAATAGTATAGCTGTGCTTTCTGTTTCACTGACACACTTTTCCTGAACGCTGTTCTATTTTTTTATTTTTATATTTTTTCTGTGCAGCTCCCGAAGCATCCGTAGAAGACGCTGCTAAGTCAGCGAGAACTCAGCCGAGTGTGCTTAAGCAGATGTAGAAAAGGAGGCGAGGCGCTTCAGGAGCTTGAGAAAACACTTCTCCGGGTTGCTGCCGCTGGCGTGTACTCAGCGTCTTAGGTAGTGCGTTTGACGGGGAGAGCAGCCATAATGAAATGGGGCAGGTCTGAAAAAGTAGAGCTTAAAATCCCATTACCCCGCGCTGTGCTATTCCACCTCCTCATATGTACAACCTAATTCATTAATCACTAAAAATTTCAGAGAACCCCCCTCAGGGGACATATTTAAGAATTCCATCATGTACTAATAGGAGTAACATTCAGATGACTATGTCCAACAAAATAACACTGAAAGTGTGCATTAACTTCTGTTAAACTGTTAAAAGGAAGTCACCTTAGTTGTGCTTTGTCTTACGCTCCTTTTCCCTCTTTCATGTCTTTCCACATTAGGAGAGAGGAAATGCTCTTAACCCTCCCTTCTTCCTCTATTATTCATTTAATGGAATACTGAAACTGTGTCAGTGCAACTCCTCAGATATTGTACCAGACCTGGTGTGCAACAGTGGCTGTCCCTTTCACCTGCCTTGTAGTCTCTGCTATCTTGTTTGCACGCCATTATCGACAAGGTCTTATCTTATTGTCACCTGATGACATTAGAGACATGACATTTTGCAGACCCACACCATCTGTTCCAGATCAGCACTACACAATGGCAACAGTAATTGCGACGGCTAAACCCAAGCTTTGTCCTCTTGTTGAAAGAATCAGGTGCGGTTTCTCTTTTAATTAGTTGACAAGAACTTTAATGATAATGTACATTCTGCGACACATATCCTCTGTGTATTGACATTGTGACACCAAGTGGAGCACAATAAGTGTAAGAACATCCTCTTGATTTTTTGACATTTTGTAGAGCTCTTCGCGAGCTGAGCCGCAATCTGTTTCCCTGCAGGCGAATCAAAAGTGGAAGCAGATTATTTAACCAGCATGGTGTGATCTCCACGCACCCAGATTTGATGGAACTTGATCCATCGGCTAATTCGCTTTTGTCGTTCTGCAAGACGGAGAGCCGTATGACATCACAATTACCCCCCACATTCATTGCACCACACATGAGCATATTGCCGTTGTCATGTGCAAACCTTGTAACTTCAATTGTTGGGGTAATTTCAGTGTTTACTTGATAGGCTGCATCGATCTGGTTGAGTAAATTCTTGGGGAACCTTTGAAATATCCATGGGCTTAATCACAAATGCATGGATGTCAGGCCACAAAAGCACTATATACCTATACTATATGTCAATACATATTTAAATATCAAAAATATGTGTGTGTCTATGTGTGTGTACAATGCAGAGAATGGAAAACTACAAAAACGACTGAAATGTAGGAGGTTCTTAATTCCCCCCCTCTTTAGGATTAAGTGGTTAAAGACTCCAGAACATCAAAGAGTTTCAGTGTTGTCTCCACGTTAAGGAAAGCTCTATGCTGAAGGTGTGAAGATGTCAAATGCTGCTTAACGATGCAGGATATTAGGCTTCCCCTGTCACACACACACACACACACACACAGACATATATAAGATACGAACACATTTTCACCACTCACATTAATGTGTTACATATGACTGTCTCTTTCAGTTAAGTGGTATATAATTGCTCCGCACTGAGTTGTTAAGATATTCATATGCATGTAAGCACATGACATCGACAGCCACACTGAAGTCTCCACAAACCATGCAACTACAAATGTGCACATTAACCTCCTAACATCTGTTCACTGGTGCAACGAACAGCACAAAGGTTTTGGGGATTTGAATCTTTTTACCTTTGATGTTTAGCTCAATTCATTTGCATGTACATCAGAGCACCAGTGCTGTCAAAAGGTCTCCTTAGCCGCTGACCTCATTAATGTGGTTGGATCAAACAGTCTTTTATCATAGTTTATCTACCATTTAGCAATAGGGTTCTCAACTGGGGTGTCAGAACGCCACAGAGGGTCTGCAAGACAATTTTTGGCCCTGTGCCTTTATTTATGGGTTACCAAAAGTGCTTTTGCGTTTTCTGGGCAAAATGTGAAAATAAAACGAAATAAGATTGTTGTTTGGGTAGATATATCGCCACTATCAGCTAATTGCTGATACACTGGTATCCATGTATACCTGTCTGTGTGAAAGGTATGGTATAAAGGATGTAAGCACACGAGCACGTGGAGACGCAATTCCCATTCATTCAGTGTTTTATGCTATTCTACTATTAGTGCCAGTAACACACAGAGAAATGTAGCAATGGAGGCATAGAGGAAGAATGGATGGCTGTGAACAATGCAGGATTTTAAATATTCAACATGTTTGTTAGACCTCAAGCATAAACACAGTGTGTTCTGGTAAAAAAAACAACAACTTTTGTTTGTTTATAAAACACCTCTACGCAACAGCTTTAAGTAACAGGGCACTGCTATACCAACGATACTTGTGGTGGTTTAGGAAAAGGGTTTCTATTACATAATTTGTCCAACAGAGAGCAAGACAAGCACTGTTTATATAACATATCTTGGTCACAAATTTTTAAAAAACCTTATTTAATAAAATCTGTACCTTGTGAAGATCTTGTTTTGTGCTCATTTAAAATATTGTATCACATCTTTTAAACATTCAGATACGTGTATTGGCCCTTCGAATTCCACTGTGCTGGGGGAGTCCCTGTGGCTTGGGATCTGGGCCAGTCCAAGCATGTTTGGATGGATCAAAAACACATCACAGCCTGAAACAAGGTGGTGTTTTGTAGTTTTTAAAAAGTTTAAGATATTTTGGAGGCAGAAGGTTTATACTGGACATGATCATACTATACACAAGAAGGCATTACTTTGTTTTAAGGCATCACAAGCCACAGTGGTTATTCTGTAACTGTTGGTCCAGTGAGAATATGAACCTGTAATCATAGCCGTTAATGTAACTACTCTAAAATAATGGCCCCTTTGGGTGCATGTGCTTACACGCGTGCGTTAGAGGATGAGAGAGGAGGAAGGAAACTGAAAGGAGCCACCGACTGCTTTCACATGAGCAAATGCACTTGAGAAAGAAGAAAGCTGAGTTAGTTCAACATCATTAAATCTGTAACTCACCACCTTAGGGAGCAATCAAGCCCCATTTGCAGTATGTCTGGAAAAAAAAAGGAGAAAAATCAGGTAATACACCCTGTCAGAAAAATTGACTGGTCAACAGTTTGCAGCTGGTAATTTATCAGATTTATTAAAGCTGGCACTTTTCATCTGCAGAAAAATTGTACTAGTAAGGGGAAAAACAGCTGTGCAATTTCCATGCACATAAGGGGGGCATGTCTCATGATGCATGAAACTCATTTGGCTGACTGTGTATTTATATAGAATTGGGATATGTTAGACAGCTTAATAAGGCACATTATAGAACTCCACTTCTCTTTAATCAGAAATATATGAAACCGAGATATGAATGGGCTGGACATTAGTAGAGCAATGAGGACGTTTGCTTTTTCCTGCTGGAGATGTCTGCGGGATTAATAAGGCTCATATCCTCTATTGCATGCATTACATTAATGTTACTCATCTGGCAATGAGGAAGAAGGTAACTATAATTAGAGTGATATAATGGGAGAAAAAACATTGATAATGTATTTTAATGAATTACATTAATTTGGGCCTTCATCTTCATTGAAGACAAGAAAAACTCTCACTCGAGCCATATATATATATATATCCAGATTAAACAGTTGTATGAACGGTGAATTCTGTTCTTGTATCAGAGTTCAGAAACAGACGGTAGGTGATGAATAAACACGACAAATGATAGAAACAGAACAAATAAAAGAACAAATTTCAATTAGAAATCTGTTCACAAACAGAGCGTCATGCTTGCAGGATACATATGCCAGACTTGTGACTGTAAATCTAAGAAATGCTCGTAAAATTGATTTAGCAGGCTGTGATTGAGTGCCGATCTCTGAATAAATTGGTGGTGAAACTTTATTTATTGAACGAGTTGCTTCTCACAGTTGATAACACAAAATTCGGCTCTGCAGCTTTCAGACAACAGTAAGCTGTGGGTGACCCCAACTGTTGTCAGGGGATACTGCACTTTAACCACTGTGATTGGAAAAATACTACTTAAGGCTAAACAATCAGTCATTTTCCCACACAGTACAGTATGAAGTGTACTGCAAAACACATGTGGGTAATTATCTTTGACCTGATTCGATAATGGATTAGAGAGGTGTCAGCGTGTCAGGAGAATCCAAACAAAATAATATTCACTGTTTCTGAAACTGAGAAATGTGTGATTTGTATTCAAAGCTCTGTGTCTCAATGCCTATTCACACAGATGTCACAAAGGACGAAATGATTTGAATAACCAGTGTGAAATGTGATTTATCAGACACAGCAACGTAACAGCCCATAAAATTATCCTGACAGGCCTCAGTTTGCTCAAACATTTATCTCTGCATTTGTCCTTTGCATAGTTTTGACTTTATTCAGTGGACAGTCACATTTGCATATCATTTGCACAGGGTTGAGCATCCACAGATATTACTGTAGTATAAAAAACAACGGTGGCAAATTAATCATTAAAGAGCACACTTCCAATGCATGTGCCTGGAAAAGGGGGAAAAAACTTCAGTTGCAATAAGCACTATAAAACGGGGCCGGGACCAATAGATTATATAGATAATCATTTACTAACTCAAAAAAGTGGATCTCATATTACTCTTTAAATAAAATATATATGGTACTGTGAGACTGAATTTAACAAATGAATGTAATGGAGCAAGTAAAATCAAAGAGCAAATAAAAATCTAAAAGAGATTTTTAAGGGGATCAGTACAGTTTCATGTCTTCTTGTCCTCGGGCTGTGACAGTGTGCTGCTCTAATGGCAACGTATGTTTTTTTTCTGAGAATAGAGCTGAAAAACATATTGTGCATAAAGCGTGATGTACTGGAGGAGAGTAGAGCGATGTATTTTATTTCTGTTGGACTTCAATTGTAGCTTACACCTTGCTGTGTATGTGTCACATTTAGAAATATTAATATCAAGTAAATATTGAGTTTTGTTTTGGTCTGAAAGTGTGTCAAAGTCTTACTATGCGAGTTTCATTTTGGTAAAGAACTTGGTCTTTACAGACTGCAGTGTAGTAGGAAGTGTTGCTCTGTCTCTACCTCTTTTTTTTGGCAGAACTACCACAGTCTGTTCTCTCTCTAGGTTGCCAGATTTTTTTGGTGGACTACATCCGCCAGTATCAATGACCAGATTGCGGTCACTCAGTCTATATGTAGTTATTAATGTCTGTCTCTGGTTCGCTCACAGTGCCCAGATAATCTGCCACTTGTTATTGCCTGTTCAGTACGGAATGGCATTGACATTTACTGAGGATCAGGGTCAGCTGGCTAAGGGGACTTTTCTCCATCTTCTCATTTATCCCCAGGTTTGTGATGGTAGGCAGGTCTATAGATTATATTCATGCCATAAAAATTCCTCCTTCTCTTTTAGTGTATGCAGCAGAGTGTATATCATAATGTGCAAACCATTTATCTCATTTATATGCTGCAATGCTATGCCTCTTGCACAACATGCTTTGGCAATACTGCACTTATATGCTAACAAAGCAAATTTGAATTTCAAATTAAACGATGCAATGTCACTTCTCAAACTACACTGCACGTATGGGACAGTGGACACACCGGTCAAAAGCATAACAGCGTACACTACAAACGGGACGCACATGCATTAGGTCTCATCCTATCAACATGTTCACATCACACACACACACACACACACACACACAGTTCACTACCTGACAGTGGCTGTGATGAGCCGGCAGAAAGGCGAGCTCTCTGGGCATAAATATGTCCAGTGTCAAGATATACAACTGGCAATTCCATCTCCAGTTGAAGCCTCGCCGATTGCTTTTCGCCCCCTTCCCTGCAACTCATGCAAGCGTGCAATACACACAGACAAAAAACACAGCATTACACACATGCATGCGCAGCACGGGGACATAATACACACAGAATGGGGAGGGTTAAAGAAACGATATCTAACAAGATGCAAAATCACCTCTGAGTTTAAATGAGGATTATGCAAACACAACCATACATTGTTCATCGATGCTTTGTGCAGTGGAGCAGCAATCTATTGCTAAGGAAGCAGTTATTTGTGATCACTTCGAATAGATATCCAGTATAAAATGCTTCAGTGAAATGCTATTTGTTTTGGACAAAAACAGTCAATAATGTGCCCCTGTAAGTATATTCAGATTTCTATTCAATATTTTTACAGTACAGATCATAATGAAACACCATGTGCGACCTGATTAACTCCTTTTACAATCAACAGGACACTTTTCCCCCATTTAACCTTTACGTAACCAAGCAGCTCCACTGACATTCTAAATAATCTTTCAAAGACAGACTAGTCCAAAACAGAAGTGAAGCGTGATGGATGGCAGGGTGCAGAACATGTCAATGTCCTAATACTTTCTGACAGTACACAGGTCAAGTCTCACTTATGTAAGTGCGTCAATACAACATTTAGTAAGTATAATTACAAGCCACATAGGACAAAAAGGGGGACGTGAAAACAGTCTCTGGACACCACTGAGTTACTGTTGTGTTTTTTTAAACAAAATAAATCAGTGTGTCTCCTCCACCACAGATTAATAACAGTAACTGTACCAGACTGTTGTGCGAATAAGGGCTTAATGCAACTTTACTATTGTGTAATAATTGTAGAGTTTGCTTGATGCTGAAATGTTCATACGTTACATTGTCAGTGTTCAGCAACTCTGACAAGAACACCTCTGAAGCAAAAATCCCTAAAACGCAGCAGTCAAGAAAGCTGATGCACACTCTCCAATAAACATAGCATGACTAATCCCTCCTCACAAATGACAAGCCCGAGTCATCCTACACACAATGAATGGTCTCCCTCTAAATGACTTCAAAGCAAAGCCACAACACAGACTTGAGTGATGGAGCTACACTTCTGTCAGTAGCACACAGGGTTAACTAAACAAGCAATTTCAGCGCCGCAGCATTTGCTAAAAAGCTTGATGGGGTCAGCTAAGCTCCTGTGATTGGCCTTTGTGTGTGAAAGTGACCACTTAAGTGCAACGCAGCCCTCCTGGGTGTGTTTGTAGGCATAAGCATTTCCTCTGACTTTTTGCCTGCTCGCACTGTGTATGTGTGTGTGTGTGTGTGTGTGCGAGCGCGTGCGTGTGTGTGTCCTTGAGAATGCATTGGTGTGTGCGTACATGCTCATTGGTGCATTTGTGGTTGTTTTGCTGTGTGTGCATGTGTGAGAGAGTATATCGTTTTTTTTTTTTTTTTAATGTCGTGGTGGCGTTGTGTAGTGTTTGCATCATTTTAAATTTAGTTTTGAATGCCTCATGTAAAAAAGGAATTAATTATTGCAGTGAAAATTAGCTTTTGAGAGAGAGTATTCACAGGTTCAGAATTCCTTGACCCAAATAATGTCAATGTCATTTCAATTTAATGTGATGTTTTACTTCCTGTTTTAAATTATTACAGTACAGTCAAAAAACATGGCCACATTGATTAACTTGTTAAAATTGAAATTAATTTTTTTTGGGGTATCCACATCCATATTGTGTGAGCAGTGCGGGACGGGTAGCCTTTTTAATGCGTCAGGACAAAGGCCAAACATGCAGATAGGGCAACTGAGGAGTTGTTTACAGCCAAACAGTGGGAAGGTCTTTACTTGCCACGTCACAAATATGATCTAAATCCAACTGGTTGTGTGTTTCACTTGCTGAAGACCAGACTGAAGGCCCACAGCGGTAGAGGCCAGTAAGACGATGGCGTCAGTACAGGCCTGGCAGAGTATTACTAGACAAAATACGCAAGTGAGACATATCAAGGATTATGCCACCACAAATTAAATGTAAGGACTATAGAAAGAGCTGCTACCAGTCATCCACTGTTACTGTTCACACTTAAACTAAAGATGAAGTCAGCACTTTTACCTTATATTCATAGTTTCTAGGGGTGTAAAGATGAACTGATATTAGTCGGAAATTGGTTTGATGCTATAGATGCGACTACAACGCTTCGCGGACCCCTGGATCGATCTAAATGTACCATGAACTGGTTGATGGTCCAATTCTAAAGTTATGAATCATTTGAATCTGAAGCGTTGTTGTTAAGAACATTTCACTCCTGTGAAAGGTAAAAGGTCAATGTGAAGGTCTTGTGATAAGAGCGACCAGATAATATCGTCTTATAAGGGAGAGATGCACCTAATAGTTAAAGAGTTTGGATTACATGACACAATTGCATTTTTGACCTTGTAGCTGCATTGCTCTGAGGGTGGCAATATTGGCCTGTTGGTCACCCGGTCGGTGCACTGATTTGGTCACGACTTAAATATCTCCAGCTATTGGATGGTAATACATCCAATTCAACACATTGATGTCCCACTCAGGATAAATTGTTCTTACTTTGATGATCTTTTGACTTTCATCAGTTCGACTTAACTGTCAAATTTTGTTCTATTCCTTAGTTTATAGTTATTTATAGTTTCGGTTTATACCTGCACAACTATGATATACTATCTTATATGTACTAATTAGCTAATTTAAGCATGCTAGTACGCTAAGATGGTGGAAATGGTAAACATTAAACCTGCTTATCAGCATGTTCGAATTGTTATTTTGAGTATCTTAGCTGTACTGCCGCTAGCATGCTGTGTTCATAAATAAGACATAGAAAAACAGCCAAGACTCTAATAAATAGATCTTTTAACTCAAAAACATTCTTAAAGTTTTGAACAGAAATATCTAAAAGGTGACATTAGAAATCAATTAACTTATTAATTAATTTTTTTTTTTCAAATCAGTTTTTAACAACCTTATTTTCAAAATTAATCAAAATTAATGTTTTAAGTTTCACAGCATTTGACACAAACTGGGGTGGCAGCTGGGGTTGCCAGGCATCTTTTAGGGGTGGCAGCTGCCACCCCATGCCACCCTTCTAGATCCGCCCATGGCTATTGGCACTTGGTACTGGGTACTGGAAACAGAATTAGAAGAGAAAATTGGCTTTAATGAAAGTGGTGTTGGGGGGGATAGATGTCATTGGACATTTTTAGATGAAATTAAAACTTTTGGGGCTAATTGATTAACAATTCTAAATCAGTTCTTGACTCAATTGTTTTATTTGTGCATTTCAAATTTTGCAAATAATTTCAAATAACTGCCGTTACCCTGTATTACTTGAACATTTAGAGAGGAAATTAATAAATCGAACTAGTTCCAACTGTTTAACTTCAATGGAAGTTAATTAATATGCTTGACTGCATAGTCCAGAGGTGCACTGTTCATTTACTGCACCATCTTTTCTGTGTTGTCAACGTGTCATATTTTGCACAACAACACTGTACAGATTTACACTGAAGTTTGGAATCCGATGTAAAATCGTACAAATGGTACAAATCTGGCCAAATGCAGCTAATTTTTCTATATCAAGACACATTTTTGTCTGATGTACTCCTTTATTGAATTTTGTCAGATAAATAATAAAATCTATTTCGGCTTGTTCAAACTGCTTTTCCAACAAAAGGTTTTAAAGAAAGTCTAAATCTGTTTTTGGATAAATCTTATCAAGTCAACTTTTTGTAATGTTAGCTAACCTTGCTAAAATGTGACTTTGCAATAAAGCTTTACACTTTATTTATTGTGAACACATCCGGATAGGTTAAGTGACTGTAGTATCAACAGTAGCTTTTCACACATTAACATTAGCTTACTGCAGTGAATGAATGTGGGAGTTAAGAAAGCCATTCGACTGACAGAACATCTGCTGGCACATAATGATAAATAAAGCAATGTTATGCACAGGGGGTTGCTGTGGGGCCTTCCAGTGAATGCTACTCACCCAGCACGTACACCCAATAAGCTCCACCTGCTTCCTTCCCATAACTCATCCACATTAGTGTCTTTTTTTTTCATTCTGTGTGCAAAAACAAACAAAAAAAACTTTCATAACGTTCACATTGTGATAAGTCGCAGTATTTGCTGAATGTGTGTGATGCTCACTTGTTCCCCCCCAGTTTTTGTAATTAATAAATATGGCAAAAAGCCTGTCTGGATCTGCAGTTACAACTGAACAGGCCTCATTGAGATCCAAGATGGTGTACATGGATTGTTTCCTCCTCACTCACAGATCTGAACACGCATTGCTGCCACTGGTGCCCCATTATTATTATAAATGAATCCCCTAGCACAAACAAGACACAGCTATAACGTACTAAACATATGCATAGACACATTGAGTTATGTATTTTTATACACTTGGTATAAGCTATAAAGACAATTTTCTGTGTGCACACACAAGGTATTATTTTGCATATCCATATTCCAATATATGGTCCTCTGCTGCCTCCCCTCGAAGGCATCTTAAATAGTACATTAATCTCTCCTGTGTGTGTGTGTGTGTGTGTGTGTGTGCAAAGAGAGAGAGAGGGAGAGTGAGATGCATTTACCATCAGTGAAGGGCGAGTCCTTCAGTAGATGGGGTCAGTGCTCTAATCTGAGGAGGTGATGATATTGTGAGGATATTTAATGAGAGGATAAAAGCAAAAGCGAAAAGGGGGGATGAGTATTAGCCTTTTTAGATATCATTAAACATTAATACTGTCAGGGGACGGGAGCACACTGGGGTCTTTTTCATTGACTTTCATGCTGCGTGCTAATAGAGTTTCACCTCTGGGGACCTCCAAACCCCCACCCGGCCCTCGGTGCAGCGCTAAAGCTCAAGGAAGATCAGATCGCCACCCCGCTTCTGAGGATAAGATTAGTGGGTCTGTGTGTGTGTGTGTTAATTGTAGATTATGTGAGGCTATGCACTCTCTCTTGCTCCCTTTCTGTCTTTTGCTCATGCTGTATTATACGAATATTATAACCGTTCTAAAACTATTAAAAAGGCCCTCAAGAGACTTGGATATATTAATTCTACACATAATCCTGAGAAGCACTTCAAATAGTGTTATTTTTGTGTGTTTGCCCAGAGTTATGCTTGAAGTATTTAGCTAATTACTTTTGCTCTTATTTTAACTTTTAAACGCCAGTATCAGTAGGCTACGTCATTTGCTAATTTGTTAATTTTGGGTGTTTTTTTACAACTTGCACTTGACTTGCATGTAGCCACAGTATGTTGTTGGTCATTGTTTTTTATACATTTTTCTCCTTGTATGCACATGATAGTTCAATGTTCTTTCTTTCTGCTTTGTCGTTGTTTTTAGCTGCATGTCCAATTCTATCTCTCTTTCTACTGCTAGTATTTTTATGAAACATTCTCTGAATGTGAAGCACCAACAGAGGGCAGTCATCCCCTTCTAAAGAAAAGAGGCTTGGCAGCGCACAGGAACTCAAACCCTGTGTGTCTCTGTGTGTGCGCGTGTGTGTGTGTTTATTGTACAGTTGGGTGTGGCTGGGAATGAATGAGCCCATGTGCTCACACTGCTGACTGGGGTATGGGCAGATGGTGATGGAGGGAGCTGTTACTGTACAAACCTGAAGTCACGCTGAAACCAAAATTAATATGTTAATCTCATTCACAGGAATTCCTCTCCTCTCCTCCCCTGGAGTGCTGTCTGTCAACAACTCAACTGCACAATGTAAGAAACATTAGCACAAGTTGCACTGATGAATCATTCAGTAATTCTGGCTATATTTAAAATTGAACCACTCATGCTTTCACTCCGTGCAGTATGATAAAGTAATAATTCACTTTAACAGCAGTAGGACTGCATGGTGTGCTTTTACATATTAAGTATTGCCTTTAAAGCGGTATTTTCTTTTTCTCTGACAGATCTGCTGAATCCACTTCCACAATTCATTTGATCTTAATCCGATTCTGCTGGCCAGGCACCGCAAAGTAAGTGGTCATATTGAATTCGATTCGTCTAAACACATTAAAATTAAAAAGGTGCCATGTTTATCCTCACATTAGAAGATTCCACAGTTTTGAAAGATATGCAGCCTGCATCACAACCCATCCACCACTTTTATGCGCTTCACACTTCCTAACCTAAATCCTAACAAAGGAGCGGCTCTTTTAACACATGCATTTAAATGCAATACAGGCCCTCTGAATTATCAAGCACATTTATCTATTATATATAGTGAGCCTCAGCCACACATTTCCACAGTGCAATTAAAATTTACAATGATTCAGAAAGTGGATAATTTGTCATGCATCATATGGCCATTACAAAAACATTGAAGTACATTTTTTTTTCATTACAGTCATATTAGGAAATATCATTCATCATCATCAATTCAGCAGATGCACTGTGAGGTTGAATATTAAGACTAGGTTTTGTTAAAAAGAAAATATATATATATATATATATATATATATATATAAAACTTTACATTTTTTCTTTACTAAATAAGTATCTGGAGTTATTAATAAAGATGAGTTCTGAGTTTTTAATTTTATTACTTTATTTTGCATACTCAAATATTCAATTCTACCACTGCTACTGCTGGGGTCTCTAAAGCAGTAAAGTTGTAGTACAGCAGCAGTAACAAGTACCAGTAATGGCAGACAGAGTATAGTTTTAAGTCTATTTGTTTATTTGCAATTGCTAGTGTATTATCTATTTTCAATTTCTATTTTTATTTGACTATTAACAATACCTAGTTGTGAAAAGGCCCCCTCATTTTAGCACAATTTACCACTTTTTCATTTCTTAACCCTGTGTTTAGGTCTGTCGAACAAACGTCCAGTCTCTCCATTCTGCTGGAAGGCTGCCAGCCACAGGTCACATGACCTGGAAGAAAAAACCTAGGAGACTTTTGGGATCCCTCTTCGGTTAGACACCTTCTACTATTATTGCTTGCACACACTATGAGCAACATGACTGATGTTGATCTATTCTGATTGAAAGTTAGTGGCTGGAGAGGCTCGGTTTTTCTTCAAAATGTATCGATCCTGTGCAGAAGCAAAGGCTGCAGCAGGAAAAACAACATATATATTGATAATGTATACTCCAATACTCTTTATCCTCTTTGCAACCTCTGTTATTTTTCATTGGGCTTTAGCATGGGCTGGCTATCAACCTGAAGGGAAGTCCAAAGGCTGATGAACTGATCTGTGTCTGTGTGAGACCACGTTGCTCTGGTGTCCTATATGCCCTGAGAACATCCAGCGCAAACCTGGTGAGTAACATAATCATTTGATCCGTCAATGGAAAATTGATGGGCTTCACTGGCTTCCCTTACAGAGACATTAAAGTAAGCGGACAAAGTTTTAGACTGGATGATGGTTAACGGCAGGCTGTGCCACTGGTGTCCAAATGAGTCAGACCATTCTGAATTAGCTTTGCCTTCCAACCATATCATTTTGGTGGGTTGGAAGGAGAGGCTAAGTATTAATAATATAATCTGAAAAATATGTGGAATTTCCCATAAACAGAAGAGATGTTTACCATTTATGACTACACATTAAATAATCAAAAAACAGCTCACATTTTGTTTAATTTTTTTTTCAACAATTTCTTTTTTTGCCTGTCCCAGTCTGCCCAAATACCTGTGTCAGTTTTTGGTACTGTCAGATAAAGTAACAATGCACAAACTTCATCTCTTTTTCTGTACCACTAGCCTCTGTAACACAGGGGGTTTAAGCCAAATCCCCATAAGCTTTCTTAGGACTTGATCCAGTAGGGGTTCACCTAAACATTGGTAATGTGAAGGCTTTTTCCAAACCTGGGTGCCCACCAAGAAACCACAACTGAACTAAAATGGCGCAGTAGACTAAGTGGTGTGAGATTCTTTCTGAGTTTGTAAGTGTATTTATTGTTTGTGTAGCAGCTGACAGACTGAACAATTTAAACAATTAGCTCTGTAACTTAAAGTTAAAAGATATCCTGTGGAGATTTTGACTACTAGTAGATATTGCGATACACATTCCTGCCAATGATTTCATGCTCCTCCCCTGTTTGGTAGTAGTTAAGAGCCAGAAAATTTAGTGTTGTGTCAGCAAAACCAAGGAAGAAGACTGCTAACCAATGTTAACATCTGTATATCATGATTACCTATCATAATTTTAGCTTAACTAGCTTTAGTTTAGTTTCTCCCCATGTATAGGACTGGTTGGCTGAGACTAGTGTGCTCTTCAAGGAAACCGTCAACTGCACTGTGTTGGCAATGGCTGACTACATGGACTGAGTCATGAGGATGAGATTATATATGAGGCTAACAGACCCATTCTCGTGGCTAAGTCTAAAAAGTAACGGTTGCCAGTTGTATTGGTAACTTTGGGAGGCATAACAGAGAAGATTCCTGCGTTTGGGTACCACCAACCTGTGACAGAAAGCAAATTTTTAAGTCTATAACCAACTATAACTATAGGCACAGGGTGCCTGGCTGAAGCTCCAAAAGCTTCTTTCAAGCCAGTATGTGGCAAGTGTGCAATGCAGACATTCAGCCGTAAAGATACAGCATATGTCTGCAGTCCTCTTGAAGAGAGAGAGAGAAACAGAAAAAGACTTTTCTACCAGTCTTCTGCCTCGACCACAGAGACATAATTACTCCCTCTTGGGAGGATGTGTGTGTCTGCTGCACCAAAGTGAAAGAAGCCTGTAACTGAAGTGAGTAGCTCAAAGGTAGCGTGCGCTTCATCGATTTAGTTAGATTGCAAGCTGACATCTCTACTGCAGCCAACTGTGGCTCAAACACTATGGAACATTTTAAAATATTTTCACCCCAGTCTTCGGCAATCAAAATACCCCATTCTTGGAAGGTTGGATTGGAAATTGCGTGTTGATTAATGAATGCCAGTGGTAAAATCAGTCGCATACATGAAAAACATGAATTACCTGCATGGACCTTTAAATTAACTACTTTAAATAATTTTAGAACATATCTATCAACTGACTGCCATTTACTTTACCCATTTTAACTTAAGAGGGTGAGGAAGAATTCCTTGAGGAAGATTTTACCCTTTGTCACTGTGACAACCTTTACCAGGAGTCAGGGAGTACCAAGGAAAGGCACTACTGACAGGTTTGAAAAACCAACATCAAGTCTTAATAAATACACACAAAGCCATGACGTCAAACAAAACAAAAAAGAAAATAGAACAAATCTGAACATCTATCTATCTACTATTCTGTTCAATTACTAAGACTGTCCAGTTGTACAAATAAATGTGCTTACCTAACTGAATGAATCCATGTTTGTAAAGCTATCAGGCAAGTTGGCTCAACCTGAACCTCCTCTCTAAATGAGACAGTCTTGCAGAGAGCAAAACTAAAAGTGCATTTGTGCTGTTCCTGTCAACTCATGAAGTCAAAAATCTTTACCATCAGGTTCTTTCACTCAAACATGTTGTATTTAAAACAAATGTCTACTTTAAGTTCTTTAATAAAGGCAAATGCAGTCTGAATACAAATGTACTTATTGCGTACACTATAGAGACAGAAACTTACCATGAAATCAGAAGTTTCTCAGTTGTTCTCTGTCTTCATACTAAAAAACAAAAACAACCCCATACCTTGTGCATCAGATGGATTTTTCTCTCAGCAGCAATAACAACAGAGACCTGCTCTGTTACATGTACAGCTGTGAACAAAGCTGAACTCTTTTCTAAACTGTGCCTGGCCATATTTCATATCACTAAATCACCTTTATAAACGTATAAACTAGTCTGTTGCGTTTTAAGGGACAGTGTGTTCACTTTATATGACTTGCTATACATATAAAGCATTTCTTACAAGGAAAGTTGAAGAAAAAATACTTGGAAAGGTGCCGGCAAGGGAATGAAGGTCTTTCAGCAGGATTTAGTTGCCCACACAACCAGTCTTACAGTGTTGGCCACTGGCCTGTCTGTCTGTTTGAATTCAGCTCCTTTGAGCATGTCTGCACATACCTGAGCATACATCCGTATGTGTGATTTCACTATTAAATTGCAGGAAAGCTTTATAGATAGATACCCAGAAAAAAAATATCTAAGCTGGCTCCCTCTACAGAGCACTGCTTTGGACTGATAAGACTAAGTCAGCAGATATCGGCTTCCTTTTAAAACCCTATAGGGCTGACCTGGGCTCCACTGGCCAAATGAATAAACTGACATTAAAACAACAAATCACAACAAGTATTTGAACGCCAATATAAAAGTAGACGCATTATTCATTAGGTTGAATAAGCATGTTAATCAGATTAAGAACATACGACACAGTCTGGCATGAGTGGGTTAATTTCACACCCCATCCAGTACATTACATCTCAACTGTTTTAACTGAAAGAAGTTCTTGTGTGGATTCAAGCAGGTCAGCTGGTACGGAGAGCACTTTGTTTAGGACTGTAATTACCAATGATTTTATGAGCATGTTGCTCTTTGTTCTTTCAATATTCAGTCAAACGAGGATAATGGAAAGAGGCTCGTCTGAGAAAACATCCCTATACTGAGCACAGTGGGATCTCTGTTGGGTCTGAGATTATATCTGATTAATAATAGAATTAGTATGAACCAATGCCACTAAGTGCATACATCAAAGTAAAACATAGAAGCATGTGCTGAGTTGTACATAAAAATAAAGGCACTCACCCGCATTCATTCTGAGATGGTTGGCATATACTCTCTCAGCAATTTTATCCTTCAGTCTGACACAGTTGCTCACATTGTAACCTCAGCTGCTCAGTCCAACTGCTGTGGTCGCTAAGCAGTTCTGCTAGAACCATTGGGGAATACATGGCATGGACAAGGGCATAGAGAAAGTGTGTTTTTCCTATGGAGGGGAGGGTTATGCCTTCACTGTATTCAGACTTCCCTGATTACATGGGATCATCAAAATGTCAATTCCATACAGATTAAATTATAAAAGTCCATCCATAGAGTAAAGCGTATGGATCTACAATCTAGTCTTAAACCACTTTTTTTGCACTAAAATTTCATACGGCAGCTTAGCCCTCATTACTTTGCGGTTAGTTCAGCCCTCTCCAGCACTTTCCCTAAACTGGCCAAGGAGGAACACTACAGCCTAGCCTGTAGAAATGCAGTGAAGTCAAATATTAATGAGCTGGTTGAAATTAGCTTTCATAACATGATCCTGGAGACTCATTTTTTAATCGTCAAATCTTGCGGGGGGGGGGGGTTTCCTATGTGCCAAAAAACAAC
>NW_023340095.1:5023034-5023332 GCF_004916995.1 Morone saxatilis | reverse complement strand
GGGTCAGTCCTCAGGTTCAGTGTTTAGACAGTGACACAGCTTGAGTTCCACCTGCAGTGGGTGACACAATTATGCATGCATTGGGGTTTAGCATGTTGTCGCTAGCTATGTAGCCACTGATGCTTTTCATTCATTAACGTTGCGGTTAGAAGCAATGGCCCCTGCTGCATGAGGTAATTTACTCTGAATATAAAGAATACTCCTATTAATTATGGAGACATTTTACAAGTACAGTACAAACATTATTCTCTTAGACTGATATTTTAAACTCATAATTTAATAATCTACTTAAAGGCAA